>NC_077246.1:23725000-23867500 GCF_947179165.1 Solanum dulcamara | reverse complement strand
AAAATAAATGATAGATGTTTCTGTGGCTATAAATTATTTTATTAAGGGTAAAATGAGAATTTAAAGTTAAATTGTTGCTTAATTTAGAAATGTGTCATTCTTTTCGGGACTGACTAAAAATGAAAGGGAGTCATATAAACTGGGACGGACGGAGTACATATTATCTAAATAAAAAAATTATATTTATTAAAATAATCTTATATAATCAATTTATATGTTAAAGTGAATGCAAAAGCAAGATTAGTTTGTGTTTTGGGTCAATTTGATACTATCAAAAAAATTAAATAAAGAGCTTATTATTAGTGTTAAATGTTTTTAAGCGTTTCAGTTATTTTAACAAAAATATGTTTATCCGTATTATTTTATCAAATGCATTAACTATTTAATCATGTCTTTGAAAGTTTAATATTTGTTAAGAGTAAAAAGAATAAGAAAATGAAAGAAAAGAGGGGGTGGTGAATAAGTAAGAGCATGTTTGAATTGACTTTTGGTTTATGATTTATAAGTCAAAAGTCATAAATTAGAAATTCTAAGAGCCTATTTGGATGAACTTATTTTAAATAACTTATAAGTTAAAAACTGCTCATAAGTTAAAAAAAAAAAGTAGGTGCAGCCCAACTTATTTTTTTGACTTATAAGTTGTTTTCAATTTATAGGCTGCTTAAAATAAGTTTATCCAAACAAACTCAATTATTTATTGGGGCTTATTTTAAGCACAAAATGACTTTAAGTTGGCCAACTAAATACTACAAAATACTGAAAACAGCTTATAAGTAACTTATAAGTCAATCCAAACAGACTCTTATCTATTGGCTTATTTTTGTTATTTTGGCTTAAAAACTTGTGCTTATAAGCACTTTGTTTATTTTATCCAAACACTCCAAAATTGCTTAAATTTTATTTTGTCTTAAAAACACCTGAAATAAATCAATCTAAACAAGCTCTAAGTAGATGAATCCATTATCCAAATGTTAAAAGAAGAATGTAGCCTCACAACCATTGTAAATTGTTTTGAGTTTAAGGGGTTATTTGTTATGGGGGACAAGATAGACAAAGTTATCTGATGAATTGGGTTATACCATGGAATTAGTTAACCAACCATATATATGGTATGATTTATCTCATCATTGCACTACAAATAGTGAAATAAATAATTTCGTGATTAACTAATATCCCTAACTAAATGAAGGATAGAATAATCCACCATTTTATTTCAAGATTATCATCCCCTATTCCTTATATGTCATGGCCTGATTTCTCCTATCATGATGACACCTGCTAACACCCACCAACTGGTAAACCTAACCCTTAACCCGAAACCAGAAGAAACGGATTATCAAGCAAAAGATGAACCAATAAAGCAGAAAGTAAATAGTAATGAGAAGAAATAGCACAGTTGAAATAGAACACAAGAAACTATCCCAAGACCTAACATCAGTCGATAATTGAACGTCTGAATCAAAATAGGATTATAAGGCTTTTAAAATACAAATATAAGTAGAGCCAGTCTTTGAAAGCAAGTAAAGACCGTCCCAAAATAGATAGAAATCAACAACTCCGAATGGCAAGAGCTCACCAAATATACGAATCAACTGCTGCTCCGCACCAGTCCAAATCAACGGTGGTAACCCATACTATGATCTGCAGGATGCAGAAGTGTAGTATGATTACCAAATAAATGGTACTCAATAGGCATAGGTCGACTGAGCTCCACATATAAAGCAAGTATAGATAACATATAACAAGGTAAATACAACACAAGTAACTAATCCGAAACTAAATCAATATAGACAAGAAATAAGGAAAATGATATATAGTGAAAAGAACAGAGTCAAGAATGGAATACTAACTATCACCGCTAAAACACATAGCCACCTACGGACTAATCCCACTGAACCTAGCAGAAAAATATCAACCACAAGTCCAAAGTAGGACACCCTGCTGAGAAACTACAATACAACAAGAGGTAAGTACAAGTATAACCAAATAATAGCCGTCCAGACGTCATACCCTCTAAAGGTACAAACAATGACAAATATACCTCCGATACCCATAAAACCGAGGGACCTAACAACAAACAAGTATACTGGTGATAGGCAATGCTAATGAATACAAGTCTATAGTAAAAACCAGTAACATCATTGGTGGCTCTCAATATTAACAACAATAAGTGTATTGACCCACCCCAGCTCTTGGCCTACCAGGTGGGACCTATACATCTCCCTCATCAAGTTCAGTAGTGCACTGGCTAGAAGGGCCAATAAGGGACTCGAAAAGTCCATATATATTTCTTGGGCCAAAATTAGGTTTACATAAACATATAGTATCCCCGTATGGTAATGGAGAGTGAGTAGCCAAGCTGATGTAGAAAAGGGCGATGCCGCGCCGGATAATCAAGTACAGGCTAAAGACATCCCAGATATAGCAAAAGTGTAAAAAGGTCAATGCTGCGCTGGATATCAATAAAAACTGAGTGCATTTTCAATGCCTCTAAAACTGTCAGTATAAAAAGAGTACGTCCTCGATGCTTCATAAATCTCAAAATCAGTATCCAAATGCTCTAGGTGGTACGACTCCTATTAAAATCAATGTAAAAATACTAAAAGTAAGAGAAAGTATTATAAAAAAATTGTAGTGAAAACCCATAAAGGACTCGGGATAGTACCACAAAAGATGTGAAAATGTCCAATCAATGCAAGCTTGACATCACCAATATCAAAACAAGACACATACACAATCTAAACACTACATCAAGTCATACCATACTAAAAAGGAAAAGGAACTAAACTGGAGTCCAATCGCGCCTCGAATACAGCCTCAGGCCCACAACAAATAATAGGTATAATGGCATCAGAAGCCTACTGCTAAATAAAAAGTGAAGTAATCGATAACCGACTTAATATCAGACAGGGGGAGAAAATATCTCTAAGATCGACGCCTTACCCAAAAATATGCCATCTCAGCTCCTAAAGTGCACGGCTAAGCCGAACCTAAAGCTACGATGAGCCATAAAGGTTCAGGCACTAGCACAAAGGCACACCTAGTATAACTGGCCCTATTAGAAGCTACGCCTAGCTATAAGGGAAATGAAATACAACTGAAGAATCTAAGGCTCAAACCTAGTCTAAGGCCATCAATACCAATCCTAAGAAGGATAATCTCGCCAATCCAACATGAAACTAAAGCCACAAGCCTAAGATAAGGATTTCAAGAGACTATGTTACTCTAAGGCTCACTCAGAGTCAAGAAAACAAAATAGAAGGAAGAAAGTCTTAAACTCTACAAACACTAACCTAAATCACATGAAATATATACTAAACAATATCTACAATAGCTCAGTCAAAGTGAGAGACCGCAGCCTACCTCTAATTTAAAGCTTTCGACCTCCGAATCACCTCCAATTGCTACCACACTAATAAAATATCGATCACGACGTCAATACGGACGTTTTGACACCAAATTAACATTTTTTGGATATAAACCTAAAATTAAGTCTAAAACAATATTGTGGGACCTGCATCAGAAATCCCGAATTTGACTTTGTGAAAAGGTTTATTTGAGTTTAATGAGCTAGTGGTCTAAAATACAACATAATTCAATACTCAGAGACACGAAAAATAGTCCATGCAATATTTTACACATTGATGGAGGAATCAAGAAGGAGGGTAGCCCCTTTGGGCACAAAATTACCTCAAAACGATGCCTTCCAAAGTTCTCTAAAACTTCACAGCGTATACAAGATCACCACGAATTCTCAAGACTTCGAATCACCAAAATTAGACTTGAAACAAGGGAGAAATGGGAGTTTGGACTTGAAGAAATAAACTGAAAATAGGGCATGAAATATTCCCGCAGGCTTTGCAAAGGTGACCTCGTAGGTAGATTAATCGACCACCTCAAAAGATGGGGGTCTTGCTTAAGCGAGGGACCAATCGCTTTAGCGGCCACCAGTCAATTTAGGGACACCAGCCTAGGGGGGCCATGGTCGCTTTAGTGATAGTCTCTTTAGCGACCAAAGGTGGCTTTAGCGACGTCACCAGGTACAACTAGTGCAAAGGGGGTTTTGAAAATGCCTAAGTCTCTGATGGGGTGCTCGAGATTATTTCTAACTTCGGGTGGGAAAATGAACTTTGCTACCCCATAAAATTTGATATTCCAAACTCAATGAAGCACTCAGAATTTCCATCCGATGTTGCGTTGAAAAAAAGTGGGTCTCACACCCAAGCTTCATTTTTAGTCAAAATCCATAAAGAGGCTTGAAATAAGACAAGAGGCCTCGAGAATCACACGAAAGGTCATTTTAGACCAAACTTGACATTTTAGAGCTAACCGCATTGATGAAATTTCAATTCAGGCTTGTTTATTAAGAATATTGACCAAAGTCAATCTTAGGCCAAATTTCAAAGGCTAAAGTGCCAAATGATCCCAAACTCGTACTAAATGCATTGATACTTGTGTCGATCATGATACGAGCCTAATTTGGCCATTTTGAAGTAGAAGGAAATGTCAGAATTCTGTTTTGAGGTCATTTTCTTGGAGTTTTGATCAAAGTCAACTGTTTAAATTCCAAGATCTCCAGAATAGGGAAACAGGCATAAAATCCAAATGAATGACCTGGCGACCGAACCGTCAATGCCAATAAGTCATAAATGACTTGAGATCGCTACAAGTAAACTCTAAATACTGAAAAGATCAAAAGATTGAGAAAATAACTTGGGGGTCATTACAACATCCACTACTAAAAGAACTTTCCTCTGCGAAAGTAGAAGTCAGTCATATCCTGAAGGCACAAAAAGACAAGTGTACTTGGACCGCATGCTCCGTTAGACCCTCAGACACCTTCTCAGGTTGAACAACTCCCTCATAGAATGTTGCTGAGATTAAAATCCTCTAATTGGATTCAAACTTCCAAAAACTCTTCCAATTCCTTTTTTTGGGCTCAAACTTTTGCTCAATTAGCCCGAACGTGACTGAAAACACCAGATTCGTCTAAGAAAATCTAAAACCACTCCAAAACCTCTAAAATGAGAAAAACAGGACCATGGAAGATGCAACTCCACTCCAAATTTCAAATATTTCCCTTATGTTTCCAACTCCACCTTCTCAAAGCCACTAAGTGCGTTCTGCCGGTCCTTGGCTATCCTGAAAACCTCTGACACCATCTGAGCCAATTGTCCTAGTGGAAGAGAAACCAAGCCAGTAGGCGGTGCACAAACATAGACAACTGATTGGTAATGGTCCAAGGGAATCTATTCCTACTCACAAAAAATATAATCTACCGAATATGCAAAAAGAAAACCTTCCATCCTAAACAAATTCAAAATCCCACATTCCACGATTTACTTTGTTCCTATCCTATAGATGAACTTTCTAACCAACTTCCCATCTTCTAGCTTGGGATACTTCTAAAGACAACCATGAATACCACTGCTCAAACTCTAACTGAAAATCCAAACCTCGAGAGCTACCAACATAACCATAGAGAAATAATTACAGCAATAACATGGCTCAAAGAGAAATCACACATCCCAAATTCCAAACTAGCCAAAATCGGCACCAAAACCCTTAAAAGGGATGATTTCAAAAGATTGACAAATAGACTACCGCATTATAGCTGAAAATAAGACCATGACGGAAGGGAAGAAATGACAAACGAGGATTACCATAATACCACCAAAGGCTAAAGCACCTTTCTCAAAAATCCAATAGTCATACTTCTCCCAGCTATCATTAACCCAAACACCAAGGCTGTCATCAAGGAACCAACCTGGTAGGTAAAAGAGAGTAAACTTTAACTCCACGGCCTAAGGACTAAAAAGTATTGATAAGGCACAAAGAGGAATCGACAAGCGGAATCTACCGCAACTCTAAAGATGCTACACCTCCATTCACATACTACCTCGACAACCAATCTTTCAACTACAAACCAAATGATGCCAAATAATGGAGATAATCTTCTAAGCCAAGAAAACTAGAATGGCAGAGGAAGATTACTAATCAAAGAAAAACTAGCTAAGAACAATGGTGAGAAGAGCTATTCAACCACAAATATAATCGGACGACACACAACTAATGCGACCTTCTAAGCCACCTAGATCCTCTAATATCATTACTCCCAGAACTAACAAAGCTGGTCTAGCCACTCATCTAACAAGGATTGGCACCACACTAAAATTAATGGTAAAGGAGACAAAAAGGTAAAAAATAACTAGCCCGGCCGCAAACTCATCTCAAACCACTAAGGCAAAGAAACAGAGAGTTTCTCAACCACCACTACTCATAATAAAAACTCGACCTAGTCGATCCACCACTAAAAGAAATTAGCTACAACACTAAAACATATACACATAAGTCCAAGTAAGGGTACTACCACAATCATGGGAAAAATACCAAATCAAATAAGCATGTATGGGTATGAAAACCCTAAAAACACACAATATAGGCAATAAAGGGTAAAACAACAAATTTTCACAACATAATTGATACCTGGATCCTCAGCCTCTGGCTGGCATATAGAAACATTGAACAAATCATGACTGACCTCGGCCTGAACACCTAAAGTAGAACCAGCAATACTCTGAGCACTACCTCTAACTGGAGACTACATAAACCCATGAGATTAACTTGGTTGAGAAAACTGCACATTGGTCCCACGCCGAGGACACTCTCTAGGTCAATGAGCAAGCTTTTTACAGATATGGCAAGGCCCAAAAACTATGGTCTGGAGAGTAGAAGATTCCATTAGTTTCTGAAGGATCAGTGCTTGCCTGGGGCAATCCTTGGACCAGTGATCAAACTCCCTACAATCATAACATCCTTGAGAAAAATGACCCGTAATAACCTGACCACGATAGAAAGGGAGGGAATTTAATCCCCTCGAGCTTTGGCCTATACTAGAACCACCCTGGCGGGGCTGACAACCATCTAAAACTAGTAGTGTTGCCTGAATAGGCTGGCTAGGCTGACCCTACTGATATCTATCCTACTAGAACCTCTAACGGGGCCTATCATAGATGTCCCTACCCCTAGCTGACTACATCGGGCCCCCATGACATAGATGTCCAAAATGTGAACTTCAAGATTTCAAACCTAAATTCTTCACACCGTAAGCTCCATGACATGCCTCAAAACCTCCTAGAAGCCTAGGTGCTACTACCGTAGGCCTAATGGGTTGAGAAGGAAAATGAACTTCATTGAACTGATACTTGCTCTAAAGGGAGATGCCGTCACCACTATGCTGAGGTCAAGGCCTCTTACCACTATCTCTAAAAGCCTCAAGATATGCTTGCTCCACAGTCCTCACATGACCTACAAACTGAGGAAAGGTAAACCCAACCTCTATTAAGTGCTCTGATGCCAAACAGAGTGGCAACGATAATCCCTTGATGAACTCTCAACTTATATTATGATCCATAGGGGATGTTGTGAGGTTAGGCCTATCCCACTCAAGAAATCTCATGACATACTCCAATACTGATGACGAGACCTTTTAGGGAACCACCAACCTATCTCTGGCCTGAGAAATATCTATTGAAGCTCTGGTATAACCTGCTGACGCTCTGATCGGGTTCACTAGTAACCTCATCCTAGCCATATAAGAAGGAATGAATTCCAAAGGATCATTTTTAGAGATTATTCAAAGCGAGGACACATAATGAGGAGTCAAGAATATAATTTGTTAGAAATTCCCTATAGCCTCCCGAGGATAAGATACGAACGTCTCCGTATCGATCTGCAGGACTTTACTAGGCATTGCCCTCATACCGACGATGCTGATCAGCCTAGATATCTAATTTTGACTTGTCACGACTCAATTTCATGGGTAATACTAACACCTTCTAGCACCCACTAGTAGGTAAGACTTACCCTTAACCCTTACCCCAAAACAAGAGATAATGGGAAATCAAGCAGAAGATGAACAAATCAAGCAAAAAGTAAATAGTAATGTGACAAAAGAGCACAACTAAAATAAAGCATAAGAAACCACTCCAAGACCTGACATTAGTCAATAATCGAGCGTCTAAATCAAAATAGGAGTACAAGAATTTTAAAATACAAATGTAAGTATAGATAGACTTCAAAGCAACTAAAGACTAGTCCAAGCCCAAAATAAATGAAAATCAACAACTCCAAGCGCTAAGAGCTCACCAAATCTATGAATCAACAGCTGCTCTACACCAGTCCAAATCAACAATGGTATCCCATACTATGATCTGCAGGATGTAGAAGTGTAGTATGAGTACTAAGTGAATGGTACTCAGTAGGCATAGGACAACTGAGCTCCACAAATAAAACAAGTATAAATAACATATAACAAGGTAAATACACCAAAATTAACTAATGAGGAACTAAAATAATATAGATAAGAAATAAGGAAAATGATATATAACGAAAAATGGTAGAGTCGAGAAACGCACTTGAAAGTGCCAACCAACAACCTATTTATGATAAGAAGGCACTATAGCAGTCAAATGCTCAAGAATGGAATACTATCACTGCTAAAACACATAGCTACCTATGGACTAATCCCACTGAACCTAGTAGAAAAATACCAATAATAAGTCCAAACTAGGACACCCTACCAACTACAATACCACAAGAGGAAAGAACAAGTATAACCAAATAATAACTAACCGGACGCCCATACCCCCGAAAGGTACAAACAATGACAAACATACCCCCGACTCCATAAAATTGGCAGACCAAATAACAAATAAATATACTGGTGATAGGTGATGCTGATGAATGCAAGTCTGTAGTAAAAACCAGTGACATCATTGGTGGATCTCAAGATCAATAACAACAAGTGTATAGATCTACCTCGACCCTTGGCTTTCCAAGTGGGACCCATGAGGCTCCCTCATTTAGTTCAATGGTACACTGACCAGAGTGGCCTTTAGGGGATGTGAGAAGTCTGTACACACTACCTAGGCCCAATCTAGGTCTTATATAAATATATAGTATCCCCGTAGTGGTACCAGAGAGTGAGTAGCCAAGACGATGTAGAAAAGAGCAGTGCCACGCCCGATAATCAAGTACTAGATAAAGGCATCCCTGATGAGGCCAAAGGGTAAAAAGGGCGATGCCGCATCGGATATCAATAAAAATTAAGTGCATCATTGATACATCTAAAATTGTCAGTATAAAAAGAATACACCCCGATGCCTTGTAAATGTCAAAATAAGTGTCCAAATGATCCAGGTGGAACGACTCCTATTAAAACCTATTTAAAAATAGTAAAAGTGTGAGAAAGACTTCCCAAAAATGGTTGTGAAAACCCATAAAGGACACGAGATCGTACAACACAACATGTGAAAATGCCCAATCAATACAAGTATGCCATCACCAGCATCAAAACAAGACACATACACTATCTGAACACTACATCAAGTCATACGATAGTAACAAGCCAAAAAACTAAATGGGGTCCAATCGCTCCTCCAATACGGCCTCGAGCCCACAAAAAATAATAGATATAATGGCATCACAAGCCCACTACTAAACAAAAAGTAAAGTAATTGGGTACCAGCTCAATATCAGATAGGGGAGAAACTATCTCTAGGATCGATGCCATACTCCAAAACATGCTATCTCAATTCCAAATGCGCATGGCTAAGCCTAACTCATGACTATGACGAGCCACAGAGGTCTTAGGCACTAGCACAAAGACATATCCACTGTAGCTGGCCCTAGCCAAAGCTACGCCTAGATATAAGGGAAATGAAACATAGCTGAAGTATCTAAGGCTCAAACTTAGTCTAAGGCCATCAATACCAATCCTAAGAAGGATAATCTCTCCAATCCAATACAGAACTAAAGCCATAGGTCTAAGATAAAGATTTTAAGACACTGTGCTAATCTAAGGCTCACTCGGAGTCAAGAAAATGGAATAGAAAGAGGAAATTCCTAAACTCGCCAAATACTAACCTAAATCACATGCAATTATACTAAATAATATCTGCTAAATCTCAATTAAAGTGGAGACTATAGCCTACCTCAAAGCCGATCACGCGCTCTCCAACTGCTCTAATTTGAAGCTATCAACCGCCTAATCACCTCCAACTACTGCCACACTAATAAAATATCAATCATAACATCAATACGAATGTTTTGACACCAAATTAACATTTTTTTAGATGGACCCAAAATTAGGTCTAAAATAAAATTATGGGACCTGTACCAAGAATCCTAAATTCGACTCTGTGAAAAGGTTCATTTAATCTTAATGAGCTTGTGTTCTAAAATACAACTAATTCAATGGTTGAAGATACATAAAATAGTCCATGCAATATTTTACATATTTTATGGAGGAATCAAGAAGGAGGGCAACCCTTTGGCACAAAATTACCTCAAAATGATGCTTTTTGAAGTTGTCTGAACACTTCACAGTGTATCCAAGATCATCACGAACACTCAGGAGTTAGAATCACCAAAATTGGACTTGAAACAAGGGAAAAATGAGAGTTTAGACCTCGAGAAATAAACTAAAAATCGGGCATGAAATAATCCCACAGGCAGCGTAAAGGTGACCCCAAAGGTCGATTAAGCGACCACCTAAAAAAAGGCGACACTCTCTTAAGCGAGGAACCTATCGCTTTAGTAAGGGGTCGATTTAGCGACCACCAGTCACTTTAGCGACACGTGCTCATAGGGGCCATGGTCGCTTTGGCGATACCCTTGTCGCTTTAGCGACCAAGGGTGGCTATAGAGATGTCACCAGTTACAGCTGGTGCAAAGAGGTTTCGAAAATGCCCAAGTCTCCTATGGGGTGCTTGGGATTCGTTCGGAACCCCAGGTATACAAACGAGCTAAGATACCCCACCAAACTTGATGTTCTATTGCACTTTGAATTTGCATTAGAGGTCGCATCGATAAAATGTGGGTCCCATACCCAAACACCATTTTAAGCGAAAATCTACAAGGAGGCTCAGAATGAGACTGGAAGCCTTGGAAACTGCACGAAAGGTCATTATAGACTAAACTCGACATTGTAGAGCTAACTGTATTGACAAAATTTTAATTCGAGCGTGTTTACCAAAAATGTTGATCAAAGTCAATCTTAGGCCAAATTTCAAAGGCTAAAGCGCCAAATAGCTCCAAACTCGCACAGAATACCTCGATACTCATATTGACCATGCTACTAGCATAATTTGGCTATTTCAAACCTGATTAAATTGTCAGAATTCTATTCTGAGGTTACTTTTGTGAAGTTTTGACCGAAGTCAACTGTTCAAATTCCAAGAGCTCCAAAATAGGAAAATGAGAAAACCCAAATGAACGATCAGGCGACTGAACCGTCAATGCCAGCAAGTTATAAATGACTAGGTCGCGATAAAAAAGCTCTAAATGCTAAATGATCAAAAAATGGAGAAAATGACATGGGTGATCATTAAATTATACCAAAGCCCCTAAAAGTTTAAATTCAAGAAATCTTAAAAAAAATATACCATCCAGCATGCCATATTTCACTAGTAATATTTTTAGTTTATACCCCTTAGATATGGTAACAACTGATTCTGTTATCCACTCTCCACCAGAGAACTTCAATTTTATGGATAACCTTCCTGGACTATTTCGAACAAGTCAAATAACGCCCACCTAAAATTCTCACAAAATCAAATTTGAAACTCAAACTCACTTCTTTAAAACTATTAAACAATGATAGGTTACTTTTCGAATATGATTTTTGCCATTCAAGTCTTAAAAAATTGATCTAACCATGTTTTGAGCTCGAAATCCAATAATAAATTTAAGTTTGTCAACTAATAACTAAGAGTTCACAATATTAAGATTCAACATTTAATAAATGAACTCAAAATTTTCAACTATGGACATTATGAGATATTCTCCTCATAATCTAAATTAGAATTGAAAAAACAAGAAGATAAATTCACTATTTGTATTGAAAAAACAAGGTAGAAATTGCACAGAAGAAAAGAATAAAAGGATGTAAGATGTGAAAAGAACAATTATATTTTTTTTCCAGATAGTCCCATTTTAATTATTAGTCCACTTATCTCTTGGTTAATATACCTTTTTAGCCCTTTGAAATTTTATCTCCATAGCCTATAAATCAAGAAAAAATTACTTAAATACACAATTTATTTTATCATTCTCTAAAATTCTCTACCACTGAAAACTTACAATTTTTTTTACTCTCCTATTCTCGGATACATCACTTTATGTGATGTGTCGGTTGGATACATCACGTTACGTGATGTATCGGAACATTGAGTGATGTATCCAAAATTGAGAAGTGATGTATCAGGACATTGAGGGATGTATCCGGAATAGAGATGCGATGTATCGGGGCATTTTTGAGATGTATCGGGATTCCATCAAATTTAAGGGATTTTAATAATTTGGAAAAAAGTAGGGATATGATTTAATTAACTCTTAACACTATGAGATTTGTTTAATCCCTACTACTAATAATTTTCTAAATTAATCATCTAATCTCCTCAATAAAAATATTGCTTTCTCCCTCCAAAAGAAAATGTTCAAATTCAAATTACAAGACTTGATTTATCTAATTTTTCGTTTTAACTTATATAATGATTTTTATGTTTTCATTTTTTACTCCCTCCATCTTATTTTATGTGGCACAATTTGACTTGACATGGTGTATAAGAGAAAAAGGAAGAATTTTAAATCTGTGGTTTAAAACTACCCTTAGATATTAGTGTCACTGTAAATTATTTCTTTAAGGGTAAAAGAGGAATTTTGATATTAAATTGTTTCTAATTATAGTAAGTTGACATTATTTTTGGTAAGGACTAAAAATAAAAGAGTGACATATAAAATAGGATGGGGGGAGTACAATCAGGACCTGATTTCTCAAGTCATGATGGCACCTACTAACAACCACCAGCAGGTAAGCCTGGCCCTTAACCATTAGCCTGAAACCAGAGGCAACGAGCTACCAAGTGGACGATGAATATGTAAAGCGAAAGGTAAATAGCAATGAGAAGTAAAAGAACAACTGAAATAAAATACAAGGAACCACCCCAAGACCCGAAATTAGTCGATAATCGAGCATCTAAATCAAAATAAGGTTATAAGGTTTTTACAGATACAATATAAGTATAGACAGTCTTCGAAAGAAAGTAAAGACTAGTACTAATCTAACATAGATGGAAATAGGAAACTGTAGACGCTAAGAGCTCACCAAATCTCCGAATTAAAAGTTGCTTCGCACCAATCAAAATAAACGCAATAACCCATAATATGATTTGCAGGGGGTAGAAGTATAGTGTGAGTACCAAATAAATGATACTCAGTAGGCATAGACCGATTGATCTCTATAGATAAAGCAAGTATAAATAACATATAACTAGGTAAATATAGCACAAGTAACTAATCAAGAACTAAAACAATATAGATAAGAAGTAATGCAAAGGAAATATCGCGAAAAGAGCAGAGTCAAGAAACGCACCTAAAAACTCCAACCAATTACCCATTTACGATAAGAGGACACCATAGGAGTTAACTACTCAAGAATGGAATACTAACTATCACTACCAAAAGACATAACCACCTTGGGACTAATCCAACTAAACCTAGCAGAAAAATACCAACCACAAATAAAAACTAGGACTCCCTGCAGACCAACTATAATACAACAAGAGGTAAGTACAAGTATAATCAAACATCAAACAAATATACTGGTGATAGGTGATGCTACTGGATGCAAGATTATATTAAAACCAATAACATCATCAGTGGCTCTCAGAGATCATCAACAAGTGTATATATCCACTCCGGCCCCTAGCCTTCCAGGTGGGAACCATGTGTCTCCCTTATCCGGCTCAGTAGTGTACTGTCCTAAGGGGCCCATAAGAGATGCGGGAAGTCTGTATACACTGCCTGGGATCGAACTAGGTCTTACATAAACATACAATATCTCCATAGTATTACTAGAGGGTGAGCAACCAAGCCGATGTAGAAAAGAGCGATGCCGCACTGGATAGTTAAATATATACGCTAAAGGCATCCCAGATGCAGCCAATATAGAAAAAGGGCGAAGCCCCACCAGATATCAATAAAAACTGAGTGCATCCTCGATAATTCTGATACTGTCGGTATAAAAAGGAGTACATCCTCGACGCCTCTAAGTCTTAAAAATAGTATCTAAATAAGGTGGTATGACCCCCGTTAAAACCAGTTTAAAAGTGGTAAAAGTGCGAGAAAGCTTTCTCAAAAATAATAGTGAAAAACCCATAAAGAATCTGGGATCGTACCACAAAACATGTGAAAATGCTCAATCAATGCAAGCATATCATCACCAGCATTCAAATAAGATACACACACAGTGTGAATCATACATCAAGGCATACCATACTAACAAGGCAAAGGAACTAACCTGGGGTCCAATCGCTCTTCGAATATGGCTTCGGGCCTAACAACAAAGAATAGATATAAAGGCATCACAAGCCTACAACTAAACAAAAAGTGAAGTAATTGGAAATTGAATCAATATTAGATCAGGAGAGAAAATATCTTTAAGATCAATGCGTTACCCCAAAATATGCCATTTAATCTTCCGACGAGCACAACTAAGACAAACCTATGGCTACGACAAACCATAGTGGTCTCAAGCACTAGCACAAAGGCATACCAACCATAACAAGCCCCGCCGTAAGCTACGCCACCATCTAAAGCATGTAAGGCTCAAACCTAACCTAAGGCCATCAATACCAATCTTAAGAAGAATAATCTCACCAATCCAAAATACAAGTAAAGCCACATGCCTAGGATAAGGATTTCAAGAGACTACATTAGTGTAAGGCTTACTCAGAGTCAAGAAAATGGACTAGAATGAGGAAAGGACTAAACTCAGAAAAATTAAAACCTAAATCAAATGAATTATATACTACACAATATCTTCTAAAGCTCAATCAAAGTGGGAGATCGTAGCCTACCTCGAAGCCGATCACACGTGCTTCGAATCCACCAAATTGAAGCTCTCAACCTCCGAATCACCTTCAATTGCTGCCATACTAGCAAATTATTGATCACGATGTCAATATGATGCTATGACAACAAATTCATATTTTTCAGAGATGGACCCAAAATTGGATCTAAAGTAAAATTATGGATACGCACTGGTAATCATGAATTTAACGCCATGAAAAGGTGCATTTGAGCTTAAGGAACTCATTTCACAACTTATACAATAATTCGTAAATCAAATTTAAGGGAAAATAACCCATGTAATATTTCCACTATTAAAAACTCTATTCAAGCTTGGGTGGCACCTTTGGGAGGAAATTACCTCAGGTGATGAACCTTCGGCACTTCCCAAATACTCCAACGCATAGCTACGAACTATACGGACACATCAGATTTGAAATCGCTCAATTTGGATACCCACAACTCTCAAAATCGAACTTTGAAGTTATTGGTGAAAGTTGAAATATATCTTGTCTTTTAATAAAAAGATAAGCCCCAAATGCTCTCTGCAAATACGGCAAAAGTGGCCCGCGAATTTGGAGACCAAGCCCTCAAAACTCTGTGAACACAAAATAGGTACCACGAATGTGAAGGATCATGCCACAAGGCTTCGCGAATGAGGCCAAACCCACTAGCTTTCGCGAATACGGCCTAGGTGGCGCAAACGCGAAGACCAAAATGGGTCTGCACCAGTTGATGCACATCAGCTGGTTTTGCCCACTTTCAAAACTTTGAATAGGTGAACAGGATTTATATGGAACCCCGTACACGCAAAAAAACAATGCTACCCGACCAAATTCGACGTTCCAAACTCCCTACAGACCAACTATAATATAATAAGAGGTAATTACAAGTATAATCAAATAATAAGTGATCGGATGCCCATACCTCTGAAAGGTACAAACAATGACAAACATACCCCTGCCCCTCATAAAATTGATGGACTAAACAACAAACAAATATACTAGTAATGGAAAATACTAATGGATGCGTGTTTGTAGTAAAACTAGTAACATTATCAATGGCTCTTAGAGATCATCAACAAATGTATAGATAATTCCCATCCTCTGTCCTGCCAGGTGGGACCCATGCGACTCCCTTATCCACTTCAGTGGTATACTGGTTAAAGGGGCCATAGGAGATGCGAGAAGTCTTTATGCACTACCAGGGCACAAGCTAGGTCTTACATAAATATACAATATCTCTATGGTGGTACCAAAGAGTGAGCAGCCAAGACGATGAAGAAAAGGGTGGAACTGCACCTGATTATCAAATATATAAGCTAAAGGCATCTCAAATGCAGATGATATCGAAAAAGGGCGATACCACATCGAATATCAATTAAAATTGAGTGCATCCTCGATGCCTCTGATACTGTCAGTATAAAAAAAGTACATCCTTGACGTCTCATAAGTCTCAAAACCAGTGCCTAAATGATCCAGATGGTATAAATCCCATTAAAACCAGTTTAAAAGTAGTAAAAATGCAAGAAAGCTTTCTTAAAAACAGTAGTTAAAAATCCATAAAGAATATGAGATCGTACCACAAAATATGAGAAAATGCTCAATCAATGCAAGCATATCATCACGAGCATCCAAACAAGACACATACAGAGTCTGAATAGTATATCAAGGCATACCATACTAACTAGGTAAAGGAACTAACCTGGGGTCCAATCGCTCCTCGAATATAGCCTCGGGCCTAATAACAGATAATAGACATAATGGCATCATAAGCCTACCGCTAAACAAAAAGTGAAATAATCGGAAATCGGCTCAATATTAGATTAGGGGAGAAAATATCTCAAGCATTTGAGGCCTGATGGTTAGTTTAAGAGATTTCCCTTTCCTTAGTGGAAATGGGAGTATATCACCATGGCTTTCATTGTGGGGTTGCCTCGCACTTCCTGAGGTAATTATAGTATTTGGGTCATTATTGATTGATTGACCAAGTAAATACAGTTTCTTCCTATTTATATTTCCTAAAGTGCTGAGAGGTTGGCCCACATGTACATTCGGAAGCAAGCTTATCTTTATGATGTGCCAGTTTCTATTATTTCAGACCAGGGCTCATAGTTCACATCCAACTTTTAGATTACTTTTTAAGAGGATTTGTGCACCCATGTCGACCTTAGCATAACTTTTCACTGACAAAATAATGGTCAATCGAAGTGCACTATTCAGGTTCTTGAGGATATGTTGCAGGCCTGTGTTATGGATTTTAGGGGTCAATGGGACCAATTTTTGCCTTTAGCAGAGTTTGCGTATAGCAACAACTACCACTCTAGTATTCTGATGGACCTATTCGAGGACCTTTATGCTAGGTATTGTCGCTCTCTAGTTGGTTGGTTTGAGTCTACAAAGCCTAGGCTGCATGGTACAAACTTGATGCAGAAGGCCTTATATTATGTAAGTGTGATTCAAGATAGGCTCAAGACAACTTAGGGTAGACACCAGAGTTATGCAGATCGTAGGCATCAGTCATTGAGATTTGTCATTGGTGACAGAGTATTCCTTTATGTATCACCCATGAAGGGCATGGTGAGATTTGGGAGGCGGGGCAAGCTTAGCCCCAGATATATCCGGTTTTTGAGATATATTGGCCTTTTGAGATATTGAGGACAGTTGGTGAGGTTGCATATGAGTTAGCTTTTCTCTTAGCCTTTTCAGCTATCTATCCGGTTTTTAATATTTTGATGTTGCACTGATATTTTCCAGATGAGTCTCATGTGCTCTAATATGATGAGGTCGAGTTAGATGATCGCTTGACTTTTATTGAAGAGCCAGTTGTTATGTTAGACAGAAATGTGATGCAGTTACGATTCTGAACCATTCCAGTGGTTAAGGTCCATTGGAGACACCGTTTTGTTGAGGAGGCTACCTGGGATATCGAGTAGGAGATGCGAGAGCAGTTCCTCAACTTATTTGATATTTCAGGTACTTCTTGGCTCTTAATTTTACAGTTTAAAGTTCATTTAGTAGTGGATGTTGTAATGTCCATATAAGTCATTTTTGATTAATGCATTCATTTGGTTGCTTAGAAATTTTTATAGTAATCCCAATCCATTTATGACTTTCAGGCACTGACTGTTTGGTCTCCTTATCGTTCGTTTGGGTTTTATGCCCATTTTCCTATTTTGGAGATTTTACAATATGAAAAGTTAATCTCAGTCATAACCTTGGGTAAATAATCTCAAAACAAAATTTTAATAGTTTAAGCAGTTCCGTAATGTCCAAATCAGGTCGGCTCAAGTATCGAGGCTCTCAATACGAGTTTGAGGCCCTTTAATGTTTTAGCCTTTGAAATTTGGCCTAAGGTTGACTTTGGTCAACATTCTTAGGAAAAGTGCTCAGATAAAAGTTCTATCAGCGTGGTTATTTCAGAATGTCGAGTTTGATCTAGAATGACCCTTTATGCAGTTCTCGAGGCTTTCGATCATATCTCGAGGCATGTTGTGGAATTTGGCTAAATATGGTATTTGGGGTATAGGACCCACTTTTTGTCTAAATGAACTTGTATGAAAATTTTGACTGTGCCATTAAGATTGGAACATCAAATTTGGTGGGGTAGCATATCTTGTTTGCGCTCACAGGGTTTTGAATGAATCTCGAACATCTCGTCGGAGACATGGACATTTCCAGAACTCAGTTGACATCGGTAAAGTGACCAGGGCATCGTAAAAGTGATGGACATCCTGGGTGGTTATCTCTTAAACGTCTGTGCCATGGCTAAAGCGACCTATTACTTTTGTGACATAGGTCTCGCTTTAGCAAGGCCCACCTCTTGGTGGGGGTCGCTTTTGTGATGCCTGAGAATTTATTTTTAAGTCCCTTTTTTAGTTTTAATTCCCCAAATTTAAACTCTATTTTCTGTCTTGTTTCTTGGCGGATTTTGGTGATTCAAAGTCTAAACTATGGGTAATTACTAGGAGAAGGTGTTCAGAACCTTCGTTTGAGGTAAAATCATGCTATAAAATGTTTTCCTTGTTGAACTTTTGAGATTGTGGTTTGTTACATGTCTCTTTTGGGCTGTTCCGATCCCTAATTTTGTTCCATTTTGGAACAAAAGTTTGTGGAGGTTTCTAGGACCTTTTCACGGAGTCAATTCCAGAATTACCATTGCGGATCCCACAATTCCTTTTTGACTCTGAAATTGGCCTATCTCTAATTTTGATAATTTTAGTGTTAAAATGATCGTAATAACATTGTGATTCTATTTTTGATAGCATGACAGTGTTCTGAGGTCGTACAAAAGGGATATGCCCCAACTACGTAATTTGGAGCATACGCGGTTGGCCTACAGGTAGGCTACGACCCCCCTCTTCATAGACTGAGTATGATTGAGCATTTGTATGTTGATTTGAGTGGATTTTGGGGTGTTTGGTGGTTGATTATGTTAAATTCCTAGAATCTATGCCTTAGGCTATATTTCGGGTATTTTAGAAGGTTGAAGAAGGTCTATCATATTTGTTGATCATTCATACCTTGTTATGTGCCCTTGTATGAATTATTGTTGTTGTTGGAAGCATGTTTAGCCTTAGTCTAGACATAGACCAGTGATTGCCATAGACTTATGTACTTTTAGAGCCGTTAGGCCTTTAAAACTCCACGACTTTGCTTTGGACAGCGTAGTTCCCTGTAGATTGATATAGTAGACTTGAGTCTCATAGTCTAAGTATCATGACCCGATTTCTCAAGTCATCATGGCACTACTATCAATTCACTAATAGGTAAGCCTAACCCAATAATTCATAACCACAGGCAACATACCATCACAAGTGGAATCAAAGAAACAAATAAGAAAAAGAAGAAGAAGAAGAAGAAGAAAAGAAGAATAAGAACAATATTACAAGATAACCCCCCCCCCCAAGACCTGGTATCAATTGGTAGTTGAGTCACTAAACTAAATAAGGAAGTCCAAGGTTTATAGAGATACGATAATAGTACAACTGTCTTTGAATACAAAATAAAGACTAGTCTAGCCAAAATAGAGGAGATAAGCAACTCTGAATGCCAAGAGTCCATCCGAATCTCCAATATCTAAGAGATGCTCCGACGATATCCAAATCAACAAAGAAAACCCATACTATGATTTGTAGGTTATAGAAGTGTAGTATAAGTATAATAAGTGGCACTCAGTAGGCATCGGCCGACAAAGCTCCAAAGATAAAGCAAGTATAAAGAACATATAATCAAGGAGTATATATCGCAAGTAACTAGCAAGAATAATATGAAAGCCTGCAATAAGAAACATCTAATATAATGAAGGGATAGGATGGGAAACAAGAAAGGAACCAAAATACAAACCTGGTGGCGCCAGCCAAGAACCTAAACATGATAACACACTATGAGAGGACAACTAACTAATAACCTACCGATAGAATTAAACACAAATATCACATAAAGGCCCAAAGGACCGCATCAACTAAATCCCTGCACAAAAGGTTAGATGAATAAGAACAAGGGAAATAACTAAATTCAAACAAAAGAACACCTTTTATACCGCCACAAGTTCACAAATAATCAGACAATACCTCACGAGTTCCTGTGTGCCCTGGAGGTTCACTCACAAATATGTAAACCCGTACGATATTCCATAATACCGACAGGTACAAATAACTATGCTGGTGATAGGCGATGCATATATAAATGAGATTCATGCAATAAAACCAATAGTACCAACAGTGCCATGTGCCTCATACCAAGATATATACCTACTTCTAGTCCCGGCCAGGAAGTAGGACCCATGCGCCTCTTTGGGATCGTCATGGGGGGCTCAGAAATGCCTCTATATACCTACCTGATCCCGATCCAAGTCTTATATTAATAGATATATATAAATATGTATATTCGATCATCAAAAATTCACTCTGTCGTGGTGACAGGAGATAAATAGTCAAATTCGTACAAAAAGGGTCAGGAACTCTCTCCAACCGGATTAAAATCATAAAATAAGCACATCCTCGATGCCTCAAACCAATATCAAAAAATGAGTGCATCCTCGATGCTTCCAATCTACTGAAAATAGTAGTAATAAAGGTATAAGACCCCTATTTGAAAATCAGTGAGAAAAACAATGATCCAATGCAATGCATGCCATAACCAGCACCCAAACAATATGCACAATCACATACAATAATGAAGCCACATGCCCTTACCCTCTAGAGCATAAAAGCAGGACTAGCACATGGAACTAACCTCTAATTAAGGCCTAGGGCTCAAATCTACTCCTCTAACTCAACAACAAAGCCCAAAAGGGAACTCAATCCTAACTAGGTAACAAAGAGGAGGAAATTAGGAAAGAGGTGCTCAACTAGTCAATCAATACCTCCATATCCAACTAGGAATACAACCTCGAGATAACAAAATAGCTAGCCCCGTCAAAAGGCAAAAAGGATGTATAAAGGATTCTAGCTCTAAATACAGAAATGGAATCCAAATACTAATTGTCATGACCCGACCCTGCAGGCTACGACTGGGGTCCGACCTGGACCCCCGTGTACCTATCTATCAACTATAGTCAAATTAGACTATGTATAACGTGATACTACTCACAAAAACCTCAATGGGTTAAAACTTTTTCATGTTCATATAGCCTCCTAGATATAGGAACCAAACACATGAACCCAGTGGGTGACAAAATATTCATACATGTGTAGCCTCTTTCATTTGCATCCTTTCATGAAAGAGAAAGCCACCCGACAAGGCTGCCACAACATAATAGCTTTTACAATATATCGCATAGTCATTACCGAAATAAACTCCTAAACAACCCACACATATATATCTATAGACCTCTAAGAATAGGAATAACAATATATGGCGGGACAGGGCCCCACCGTACCCCTGAGTAACCAAATATATACATCGGAGGTTTGGTGCCAAAACTTGGCTCTGAATCAATGGAGCTTCTTCCAAACTTGCTGAGTGGAATCCTGAGCTGGTGGACTCCCAAAACTTGTATCTGTACCTGCAGGCCTGAAATGTAGCCCCCCCCCCCAAAAAAAAAAAAAGGGGTCAGTACGACATATGTACTGAGTATGTAAATTATAAAATATCATAAAGAGGGCACAACTAATATAAGGATGCAGGAAATCAAGCATAGCATTTAATAGGGTACTATACCTGCACCTCACCAAATAAAGTCATGTATACCTTTATCACGTACTATATCCATCCCGCTCGGGAACTCGGTATTACAAATACATCATCTATCATGATAGGCATATGCATATTATTAGAACTTTGGAATGTACCACCCGATCCATATATATAGCAAGCACATGCCGAGGAACGATGGCCCGATCCATATATAGTGTAATAATGTCGAAGAACGACAGCCTGATCCATATATGTCATGATAATGCCGAGGTACGACGGCCTGATCCGTATCTCATCTATTAGTGCCGAGGAACGAAGGCCCGATCCGTATACATGCATATCATATAATAATGTCGATGAACGACGGCCCGATCCACATATCACTTAACAATACATATATGTGCCTATAAGACTTGGTAACATGTCAAACATCCCTCAGGTATCACCATAAAATATGTTCCGGAGCCCCTAGGTATAGAAGCTTACACATTCCATCACTATTCAGCCTATAGACGGCTCGAGGGTCATAGTTCAACTACTTCAAGACCCTTATCATTCAAGAGTGAGTACAAGTCATGAGTCACATCCAGAGCCTATAAATGAAACTGTCTCTAACTCATATCATACATCATTTCACTTACAGTAAGCCATTTCAAGAGAAGGAAGGAATAGGCTTCACGTGTACTACTGTTAGTCATATAGAATACTTACAAGTCCATAACACAACTATGGTAAGAGTTCTAATATCGAGAAGTGAATAAGAGCCTTAACTCACACTCAGAGTTTTAAGAGTGGAATAAATTCAACTTCATATACACAATACTTACACCTAAGTCATGCCAAAAGAGAGGAAGAATAACTTTATATACACTACTTCTCAGCATATAGAAGACTTGAGGAATGGAAGCTTAACTACTTTAAGAGTCTTAACATTCAACAGTGAACACGAATTATGAATTATGAATCATGTTCAGAGCTCATGAATAGAATTACCCCAGGCTTCATACACATATCATTTTTCACTTAAATCTAAGATATGCCTAAAGAAATTAAAGATAGACTTTACATACTCATGCCAAAACATGCCAAAAGAAGGAAACATTAGCTTTACATACTTATACCAAAACATGCCAAAAAAAAGAATAGCTTTACATACCTTTTACGTACTTCTATTAATCGCGTTCACGTCGTCGTCCTCCAAACCTATTTAACATGAAATCAATACAAATATCAATCACCTTAGACTTTTCCAGCATCTTATATTAGCTACGAGTATTCACAACATTCATTTCCTCGCTCGCCTTCTCGACTAGTTCCTTAACTAGTTAAGGCATTAACGGAAATCGGGCAGCACCTCCTCTATGATATGCCCTATCCGAATTTCCAATTACACTCCTAATAACTACAGACAACCAACAACAACAACCTACAGAACGTGTATAAGTAGTTCATACCAACATAATACAACACAACTGCAAATGACTCGCTCGAAACCACAATACCATAATCGGGTTTCTAGTTTCCATTTTGCAAAACCTTTAACTATACGAAATGGGGGGTCGGGTGGCTACAACCAGAAGCTCCCACACCCATTTTAGTATAATTTTAGTCCCTGCAACACAACATCACAACCTACAACACCATACCATAAGCACAACACCTTGCTTGGACTACAATTCAACTATAGCGACTCCAATTTAGTTTGTCTTTAACGTCCATCACTTATATGAAGTTCTTACACTTACAGCTGCATAAAAGATGTATAAAACACCCTATTATAACACCATAAACTTCAAATTGAAATAAAAGACCTTACCTTCCCCGAAATTGGCCGAAACTATCCAAAACCTAGCCTCGGAAGTTCCTTAGAGTGCTGAAAAGTAGTGGACTGTTTGTATCTTTTTGGTGCTGCTCCAAAACATAAATTTATGTTATTAACACCCTCATAAAATGTCCAAATACTTACCAAAACGTGGGATAAGAGAACCACACCATACCTTAATGAATGGCTTCCCAAACTTGCTGAAAATTGGCTTTGGAAGCTCTTGTTGCGGCTGAACTTCGGTGGCTGTTTGCAGCCCTATATTGCTGCCCCAATTAATTAATTTAAGTTTTTAAACACCTTCATTTAACCTAGGGATACCTTAAATAATTAATTTATGGAATGGAATCGGAGGTTACCTTTCACTTTGGCCAAAGCTGTCGCCCTTCTCTCTTAGTCTCTTAGGGTTTTCCTTCTTTTATTTTGTTCTAAATGATGAAGAATGAACCGTGTACAACATGTAATACATATATATATACCTTCTTAGGAGGTGACACGTGGCAGCCCCCTAGGGTGCCACCTCAATCATTCGGCCAATCCAAAGCTGCCACATGGCAGCATGGGGTCCACCTCAAGTAGGTGAGTCACCTACTTACTTCAAGTAGGTGCATCACCTGCTTGCTTCAAGTAGGTGCATTGTCTCCTTATCTCTCTTTCGTAGTTTCATAATCTCGTCTCACTTTAAGAGCCTATGTGTTCCTTGCTACTTAAGCTCGATGTATACTCAAGTATCTTAGTATGCAAAATGTCCCAAATAATAGCTTTCACAAGTATGTCGAGTCCTACGACTAACTACTTAGCCTCCAACTTCTTTTGGATTCTTGTAACCCTAGTTCCAATCTTCTCTCTTATGGAATATCTCCTTCTCCTTTTCTTAGGATTATTTGATAGCGTTATAGATTATCCGACTCACATGATGACTTCTTAGAAACTTAAGAGCCTTCCCAGAAACTTAAGAAGCGTTCCAAGATACCAAATTACGGGGTGTAACATCCATCCCCCTTTTAGAACATTCATCCTCGAATGTGAACCAAAACCTTCCTTCAGATCTTATACCGACTATATGGAATTCCTCTATCCCGTTGCCATAACATATACTTTCATCGAGCAATCAATATCAGAGTTCCAAAGGTTAATATTACTTGTAGACGTAGGGAATAGGTACGGATACTTGTGTTTCCTTTCCTCTTTCACTTCCGGGGGTCACCCATCCTAGTACTACTCTCTCCCAAGCATACTTAACTTCAGAGTTCTGATGGGATCCGGTGTGTTAGTGCTGGTATGATCGCATCCACCCCTTAGGGGATTTCGTTTGAGGTTTAAGCATTCCCATTTACATATGATAGCGTTGGTTGATTTTCTCTTATGCTTGAACTTCTCTTGTCCACTTCCCCCCTTTAGGGTGTATCCATGTCATTGTCTGTTTATTTCTAACTTTCCAAATGCATATGAGTCCTTTCCAACCTATTTAGTATACTGTGCTATTTCCATATCTTCCTTTACATCACCTATACTTTAGGTTACCCCTGTATGAAACCTTAATACAATCATGAGGTGCTTAGAATCCTCAATTTATAGTACCAACTCCAGTCTTAAACACTGGTACTCGAGTGATATCCTTACTGTAGCAGTGCATTTAAATCCACATTCCATTCATCCCAATAAGTAATTAACTTGTCACCATTTTATCCCGGTGTATCAACTCAGTTGATACCTTAATATGTCATTTTATCCAGATCTAGGTGTCATTTCTAAATCATCTCTTAGTCTCACCAGTCTTTTCCAGATTCTTTTTCCATACCCATATTGACCTCCTTGTTACTATTACCATCACTTTAGTCATTAACTTATTTCTCAAGGTCAGCCTTACTCGTAGTTTAGTCATATCTTATTCTTATTATGGACAAGGCATACTACAACCTTGTAGCTCCTTCTCCTTTAATTTCTAGAAAAATTTGGGCAGAGTTTCCTTTGTATTTTTCCCTATCTCAACACCAATATGTAGGAAATACCAATAATGCCTCACGGGGCCAACATATATATTCATATCTTATCATACTGCAACCACACAGGGCGCTCAATATCAACCGTATGAAAATGGACTTACCTTGTATGTCTACTCAAACTGCACCTGTTGCACTTTCTTGTCTATTTTTTTCCTTTCCATTTTAACTTTACATGTCAATCGTACTTCAATACCTTACCTGCCATATATCTTTCGTGCCTTTTCTTACCTGCATACTTTGTAACTTCCAATACCGTTAGTTACTTCTTTTATTGATGTTGTCCTTCTGCTAAAATCACAGGTTAATATGAGGAATTTCATTCCCTATGACTTGGCTCTATCGCACGATCTTAGATATGAAAGAAAGGTAACATCCTAAATGTCCCATAGCCTCTTATCTATAGATGTGGTGCACAACACACCAATAAACAAGACTCTACTAGACACGGTCTGTAAACACTCCAAGGACAAACTGCTCTGATAACACTTCTACTATGACCCAAAATCGTAGGCTGCGACTGGGGTCCATCCAGAACCCCGTGTACCTATCTATCAACTATAGTCAAATTGGACTATGTATAACATGATACTGCTCACAAAAACCTCAATGGGTTAAAACTTTTTCATGTTTATATAGCCTCCTAGATATAGGAACCAAACACATGAACCCAGCAGGTGACAAAATATTCATACACGTATAGCCTTTTTCATTTGCATCCTGTCATGAAAGGGAAAGCCAGCCGACAAGGCTGCCACAACATAATAGCTTTTACAACATATCGCATAGTCATAACCAAAATAAACTCCTAAACAACCCACACACATATATCTACAGATCTCTAAGAATAGGAACAATAATATATGGCGGGACAGGGCCCCTACTGTACCCCTGAGTAACCAAATATATATATCGGAGGTTTGGTGCCAAAACTTGGCTCCGAATCAATGGAGCTTCTTCTAAACTTGCTGAGTGGAATCCTGAGCTGGTGGACTCCAAAAACCTGTATCTGTACCTGCGGGCATGAAACACAGCCCCCTCCTCGAAAAGAGGGGGTCAGTATGACATATTTACTGAGTATGTAAATTATAAAACATCATAAAGAGGGCACAACCAATATAAGGATGCAGGAAATCAAGCATAGCATTTAATAGGGTACTATACCTGCACCTCACCAAATAAAGTCATGTATACTTTTATCACATACTATATCCAGCCCGCTGGGAACTCAGTATTACAAATACATCATCTATCATAATAGGCATATGCATATTATTAGCACTGTGGAACGTACTACCCGATCCATATATATAGCAAACACATGCCGAGGAATGACGGCCCAATCCATATATAGTATAATAATGCTGAGAAAAGATGGCCCGATCCGTATATCTCATGATAATGCCGAGGTACGATGGTCCAATCCATATCTCATATATTAGTGCCGAGGAACAACGGACCGATCCGTATATATGCATATCATATAATAATGCCGAGGAACGATGGCTCGATCCACATATCACTTAACAATGCATATATGTGCCTATAAGACTTGGTAACATGTCAAACATCCCTCAGGTATCACCATAAAATATGTTCCAGAGCCCCTAGGTATAGAAGCTTACACATTCCATCACTATTCAGCCTATAGACGGCTCGAGGGTCATAGTTCAACTACTTCAAGACCCTTATCATTCAAGAGTGAGTACAAGTCATGAGTCACATCCAGAGCCTATAAATGGAACTGTCTCTAACTCATATCATACATCATTTCACTTACAGTAAGACATTTCAACAGAAGGAAGGAATATGCTTCACGTGTACTACTATTAGTTATGTAGAAGACTTACAAGTCCATAACTCAACTATCGCAGGAGTTCTAATATCGAGAAGTGAATAAAAGCCTTAACTCACACTCAGAGTTTTAAGAGTGGAATAATTTCAACTTCATATACGCAATACTTACACCTAAGTCATGCCAAAAGAGAGGAAGAATAACTTTACATACACTACTTCTCAGCATATAGAATACTTGAGGAATGGAAGCTTAACTACTTTAAGAGTCTTAACATTCAACAGTGAACACGAATTATGAATTATGAATCATGTTCAGAGCTCATGAATAGAATTACCCCAGGCTTCATACACATATCATTTTTCACTTAAATCTAAGATATGCCCAAAGAAAGAAAAGATATGCTTTACATACTCATGCCAAAAGAAGGAAACATTAGCTTTACATACTTATACCAAAACATGCCAAAAAAGGAATAACTTTACATACCTTTTACGTACTTCTATTAATCGCGTTCACGTCATCGTCCTCCAAACCTATTTAACATAAAATCAATAAAAATATCAATAACCTTATACTTTTCCAGCATCTTATATTAGCTACGAGTATTCACAACATTCATTTCCTCGCTCGCCTTCTCGACTAGTTCCTTAACTAGTTAAGACATTAACGGAAATCGGGCAGCACCTCCTCTATGATATGCCCTATCCGAATTTCCAATTACACTCCTAATAACTACAGCCAACCAACAACAACAACCTGCAGCACGTGTATAAGTAGTTCATACCAACATAATACAACACAACTGCAAATGACTCACTCGAAACCACAATACCAAAATAGGGTTTCTAGTTTCCATTTTGCAAAACCTTTAACTATACGAAATGGGGGGTCGGGTGGCTACAAACAGAAGCTCCCACACCTATTTTAGTATACTTTTAGGCCCTGCAACACAACACCACAACCTTCAACACCACACCATAAGCACAACACCTTGCTTGGACTACAATTCAACTATAGCGACTCCAATTTAGTTTGTCTTTAACGTCCATCACTTATATGAAGTTCTTACAGTTCCAGCAGCATAAAATATGTATCAAACACCCTATTATAATACCATAAATTTAAAATTGAAAGAAAAGACCTTATCTTCCCCGAAATTGGCCAAAACTATCCAAAACCTAGCCTCGGAAGTTCCTTAGAGTGCTGAAAAGTAGTGGACTGTTTGTATCTTTTTGGTGCTGATACAAAACATAACTTTATGTTATTAACACCCTCATAAAATTTCCAAATACTTACCAAAACGTGGGAGAAGAGAACCACACCATACCTTAACGAACGGCTTCCCAAACTTACTGAATATTGCCTTGGGAAGCTCTTGTTGCGGCTGAACTTCGGTGGCTGTTTGCAGCCCTATATTGCTGCCCCAATTAATTAATTTAAGTTTTTAAACACCTTCATTTAACCTAGGGATACCTTAAATAATTAATTTACGGAATGGAATCGGAGCTTACCTTTCACTTTGGCCAAAGTCGTCACCCTTCTCTCTTAGTCTCTTAGGGTTTTCCTTCTTTTATTTTGTTCTAAATGCTGAAGAATGAACTATGTACAGCATGTAATACATATATATATACCTTCTTAAGAGGTGACACGTGGAAGCCCCTAGGGGTGACACATGGCATCCCCCTAGGGTGCCACCTCAATCATGTGGCCAATCCAAAGCTGCCAAGTGGCAGCATGGGTCCATCCCAAGTAGGTGAGTTACCTACTTGATTCAAGTAGGTGCATCACCTGCTTGCTTCAAGTAGGTATGTCATCTCCTTATATCTCTTCCGTAGTTTCGTAATCTCATGTCACTTTAAGAGCCTATGTGTTCCTTGGTACTTAAGCTCGATGTGTACTCAAGTAGCTTAGTATGCAAAATGTCCCAAATAATAGCTTTCACAAGTACGTCGAGTCCTACGACTCACTACTTAGCCTCCAACTTCTTTCGGATTCTTGTAACCCTATTTCCAGTCTTCTCTCTTATGGAGTATCTCTTTAGAAAAATCCAAGTCCCATAACTACGTGCCAATGTAGAATTTGTGTGTATCGCTTTGTCGGGCAACTCCATATGACCCTAAGAGGCACACACTAGTAAATCTATCCAGGTTTGATATGATCCTATCTCCGGCAAGATATAGGCAGCCTGCCCAACTAGATTAGTTGTTAGACATCATGAGCTCACATGCTATATGTTGGTTATAAGGAACGCCCATATTTTAATTATGCATTATTACAATATGTTTTCATATGTTTTGATTATTTTAGCATACTCTCTTATATACATGTTTTTGCAAGATTTATGAAACAAAAATTCAACTACATGTCTATAAACATTTGAAAGGAGATTTTTATGATACTTGTTTGGACTCCACTATTTTTTATTCAGTTCTCCTATTATGCATATGCTTTTGAAGGACTTATTTCACTGTCCATATACATGCACTTTTTAAAGTGATTATACCTTTTCCCCTCACTTAGTATATTTTAAGTACTGACACATATTTTCTCTGCGCTACATTCTTTTATGATGTAAATTCTGGTGTCTATTTCTAGACTCGTGAAAAAATGATTGCAGCAGTTTCAGTAAGCAATTGTTAAGTCCTCCTCATCTGGAGACATCCTGGGTTAGTCGTTAATTAGATTTTAGTAGTTTATTTTTTTTATTGGTTGAGGTAATTGGGGACCATGATCCGGTAAACCTATTTCCTTCAGTCTAAATTTTAGAGGCTTATTTCAGACATTAGATATTTAGTTATCATGGATTTATTGAATTCTGATTAAGACTTGTTAATAATATGTTTTAGCTTCTGCATTAGTTTCATACGATATTCTATGATATGTTATTCCAAGGGTTAGCTCGGGGCTACTCATGGTTTCGAGTAACTTGTCTCGTCTGGATGTAGACTCGGATCGTGACAAATGACCAAAATCAATCCTTATCACCATTAGCCATTATTTACAATTATTACCTTCGATCATTATTACATTCACTAATCACTATATATAATTACCATTATTAGTCAATATTATATATCGTTAGCTCCTATTATTATTCTCCACTGTCGTTAAATATCAGTATCATTTCACTGCTAATTATCAGGAGACACCACCAACAATCACACTTTATCACTATTGTCAACCACTATACCATTACCACCAACACAACCACAACCACTACCTGTAACGATCAAACTGTCGTTAGTTATGAATAAAGAGAAATCATAAGAATTTTGCTTTACCGGATCCCACTACACCGCCAAAGCGAGATGATCCTGCCTGAGCGGCGCCACCAGAGCAGGAATATGGCCGCCAGAGTTGGAGGTCGTGGGACAGAACTTAAGTTGGTGAATTTCTTATTTCCTCTACTTCTCCTAAATGGAAGTTAGAGGCGAGAGTTTCAGTAAAACCTCTCCAAATAGGCTGCTCTTGACCTATGGAGAAGAGGGGAGAGAATTCCTGCATTTGGAAGGCTTCAACTGGTGGAATTCTATCTGATCTTCCTGTAGAACATTGAGAATCAATGGTTTCAATAACACTATGTCTCCACGATTGCTTGGCGCCTAGGTAGGATAGACTTCTCTTTTTTGAGTAGTAAATCTATACCTACTGTGTAGTATAAAAGAGAATTTAATAAGAAATCATATAATTAAGCTGTGGGTCATGGGTCTCGGGTAGAAATTTGGTTGTGTTAGTGTCTCATTCGAATGTGACCTGGTAAAAATATGCTATAATGGTTTGGAAAAGTGTTTTTGGTGGTGATATTGTTGTATACAATTGGTGATTTTATAATGGGCGTAGTATTGCATATAATAATATAAAATAATATAAAACTAAGTAGAGATTGATGATAAACCTTAAGGGTTTGGTAGTGTGGGTGTTGGTTGGGTTCCCAGAATTGTCTTAAGGGTGTAATTGCATTACATATGATATGCCTAAATATGTACTGATAAGGTAAACATGTTAGTTTTTATATAAATGATTACTTGCTAGCTTGTTTGTGATGAACCTGTTTTGTTGATATAATGTGATCTATTGATCGTATTTTATGGTTGGTTTGTATAATTGGATCAGGTGTCATGTTCTGACATATACTTGGATCGAGTGTCATATTCCGACACTTCTCCTTTACTTAGGATTATTTGATAGCGTTATCGATTATCCGACTCACATGACGACTTTTAAGAAACTTAAGAGCCTTCCCAGAAACTTAAGAAGCGTTCCAAGGTACCAAACTATGGGGTGTAACACTAATTCACAAGCCTAACAGGGTTAAAATTACTACACCAAGGATTCAAAATAGGTGCTACAATAGTAAAGGACACTAAGTCTCAAAAGTTCTAGCCAACAACGGCTACATTGACTAAGGATCAACCTAAACTCATTTCAAAGGCACAATTCTGCCAACCACCATAAACTTAGGACAAGCCACCTAAAATAGGCTAATCAAGGCCAAATTAAGGCATTATTAATACTCTTACCAATAAGACTGAAGTCTCATAAAGGAAACCTAGCCTAAGGCTCATATCGAGGACAAAGAAATAAGAAACTAGAAATCGAGCCTAACCGATCACATACAATCAAAACCACAAGCAATTTATACTATACAATATCTCATAAAGCTCAATCAAAAGAAAGGAGATCCTAGCCTACCTCAAATCCGAACACACACTCTCCAAGTCCACTTCATGATAGCTTTCCAGTCCAAAATCTCCTCCAAATGCCTCCATGCTATCAAAATATCGATCACCTCATCAACATAGATGTTTCGGTACTAAAATGCAATTTTCGGAGACGGACTCAAAATTAGATCAAAAATGGGATTATGGGACCCACAATGGGAATCCCAAAAAATGACTCTGTGAAAAAGTTCTAAGCGTATTATTGAGATTGTACCCCAAAATGGGGCACAAATCGATGCTCAACATGAGAGAAAATAGTAAAACATAATAAATCACCATTAAAGCTTAATGTTAAGCTAGGTCAGCCCCTTTGGGGTGGAAATTACCTCCACACGATGCTCCCTGCACTTCCCCAAATACGCTAACACGTACCCACAACTCCCACAAACTCAATGCACTTAGAATCGCCAAAAAATAGTGCTCCCTAGCTCCCAAAATCGAAGAAGGAAAAATGGGGTCGGGGGTGGTTCGTATTTGGTCTTAAAATAAAAGACCAGAAAAGACAATGCATTGCGATCATAGACTTGGGCTTCACGATCGCTAAGGCCTTTGACCTAGGACATCACGATTGCGACCACAAGACTCGCGAATGCAAAGGTCCAGGCGATAAGGCTTTGCGATCGCGACACCTATGGATCGCGAACGCGATGAACAATGGTGCTTGCATCAGCAGGTGCTGCACCAGCTCATACTTGGATTTGAAAAATACTCCGACAGGGTGCTCTAGATTTATTTAGAATCTCATGCGCGCAAAAGAACTATGTTATCCCAACAAATTCAACATTCTGGACTCAAATACGCAGTCAAAATATCCAACCGAGTTCATCTAGATAAAAAGTGGGTCTCACATTCAAGAGCCATATTAAACCAAATCCATAAAAGGGCTCAGAATGAGATCGAAAGCCTTGGGACACAAATGAAAGGTCGTTATCAACCAAACTAGATATTCTAGAGCTAACCGCACTGTCAAAATTTCAATCCAAGTGCGTTTACCAATAATGTTGACCAAAGTCAATCTTAGGCCAAATTTCAAGGACTAAAGCACCAAATAGCCCTAAACTCGCACCAATTGCCTAGATACTTATGTCGACCATGCTAATAGCCTATATTGGACATTTTGAAGCTGATGGAGTCGTCAAAATTCCATTCCAAGGTTGTCTTCCTTGAGTTTTGACCAAAGTCAACAATTCAAACTCTAAGAGCTCCCAAATAGGAAAACGGGCATGAGACCCAAACAAATGACCAGACAACCAAACTGTTAGTACCAATAAGTAATAAATAGCTTGGGGTCGCTACAGAAAAGTTCTAAATAATGAAAGGATCAAAAAAGATGAGAATGGCCTTGAGGGTTATTACACTAGGCCTTATCTAGGCAGTAAAACCGCTTTTGGAACCTCTTATCCATAATTCCCTTATTTTGTCAGTTCTAGATTACTTAATTCTTGGTTTGGAAGCTACTCATCAATTTTGGCTAGATATGGTTCAGAATGGAGTAATTTATTAATGACACTCAGGTTGGAGGAATTCCCTATGATGCTCAGTTGGCCGCTGATCCTATTTTTAGCCAATTGACCCCATTGAGTGTAGTTCAAGTCCTCACCTTAGTATTATAGACTCGGTTCAAGTCTGTGGCTTTCTTCATCCATTGTTCAAGTCTACTGCTGTTTGCATCCGTGGTCCAAGTCCTTAGCTACCTTCAATTTGTTTCAAGTCCTTGGTCATATTTATATGTGGTTCAAGTCCAGGGTTATCCTTATTCTTGTATTCAGTCCTTGGTTACTCCAAATTTTATTTCATGTCCTTGATTCTTTCATCTTCATTCGGTTCAAGTTATTAACTTTTTTTGGTTTTAATTTTTGTTTCGGGATCATGGATTGGTTAGGTTGAAGTCCGCGTGAAGTTGTGGCATTGATGGGAACTTCATCGGATTCTATTATTACACTACAACTCTTCATTGCACACGTTGGGCTTATTGGAGTCTGCTTGGGTTTTACTTTTTAACTGCACAAGCGTACCTGTTGTGTTTTTGGGAGCCCGGTCGGATTTAGTTAGCTACTCTCCTTTTCTTTGTGTGTTAGTACGCTCGTATGCATACCTATTAGATTTTTTACTCTTGTTGTTGGTAGTGTTTTATATTCTCTGATTTCACATTACTTTTGCTTTTCTTGCTTAGTCGGCCTATGATGCATATTGGATACCTGTTGTTTTGGTGCTCATACTATACTCTATATTTATTTTCATGATGCTGGTCCGAGAATCAACTAGCAGTGTTAATATCGAGCCACATGCAATCATATTTGGAGGCAAGGGTGAGCACATAGTGTCCTGAATTCACCTGTCTCCTTGCATATATATATTGAGTTGTCTTTTAATTTTTGAGATAGTTTTGTTTCTGTGGTCCACTTTAAAGACTTGTACTCATTTTGTTAGCAGCTCTATACATGTGACTTCCAAGTGTTGGGAGAGACCTTTTATTTGTATATAGTTTTGGCTTGCTTCCACTTCTTCCTTTATGATTCTTGTTGCTTATGTTATTGTTTAGTTGAGTTTAGTTCTTTTCCCTTAATCCCATTACTTGTAGTTTGGGGTTATGTATTGGCTTTCCTACTGGTTAGTTATATTAGACGCCATCATGACTCGACGAAGCGATTCGTGATAGACAAACCACACCACACCACTCTACAAAACTTGTCTTAAAGTTTTTATAGCACCTTCTTATCAACAAATTCAGTAAATCCAATTCCATTTTTATTTGTTTTCTAGGAGTTGCACCTTTGCAAACACATCTACTTCTTTGGAAGTTACACATATGAATAAATTCTAAATCATTATTTTTACTTAGTAATAAAAGATCCCACAACATAATTTGAGTTAAAATTCATGTGATATGTGGTCAGTTGTTCAATTCTTTCTTTCAATGAATTCACTACATCCATACTAATTAAGAATTAATTTCCAAATTATTTTATTTGACTCCAACAAGCTTCACCCTAGCGAACCCATCGTGTCTGGTTCTCTTCTCTTAGATGAATGTTATATTTGTTTTAAATTGAAATGAGTCATTGAAAAGTGAAGAATTGTACGTAATGGAGATGTAATTTTTTTTAATATGTATTGATTAATAAATTGGAAAAATTTACTGTTTAGGAAGCTACATAAATAAATATATGAATTATTATTTTTCCTTAATAATAGAAGATAATTAACATGATTGTAGTTAAAATTCATGTGACATACAATCAATAGTATAATTCTTTTTTTGATAAATTCTCTAATAAATACAAATATGACTTGCGCAATGTTGCTAACACTGTCGATTTCAGAACTAATGATAATAATAAACCAACAAGAACATCTTTTTTTTAAACAAGAAAATATCTATAAAGATGCAACAATACAAAGAGTTTATGTCGAATCATCTTCAAAATATAATCTTCTCCCTGTCTATATCTATGTAGATAAGTCCATAGGCGCCTTCCCTTCTCATATGTTACACACCGGATCGTCTTCATGGTGCAAATGGTCCAATACACCCTTTACATCTTTCTTAATTTGTGAATCAGAAGTGTCCTCAACAATGAACTGTGAGTCCCTTAACAAAACACAAACACCAGCTCTAGTTCCAACATCTCGGAAAAATTTAGCAGTTGCATCTCTTACCAAACAGTGGATAGTAAAATGAGGCGGTCTATTTCTCTTAAGAATATCATGATGACGAATCCTTTTCAATGGTTGGCCTCTACACCTTTTTAGCAGAGAACCAACAGATTTCTAACCATCAACAACTGTATATGTGAAAGCCCTATCTTGTTCTCTGTACCTTAGAAATTCTTCTCTACAAAAACAAGATCTTATTTCCTCGTAGCTCGGGAGAATCACTCTGAGACTCTCCATAGCTCTTGATCTACTGTTAACTATTTGTATCAGAATCGTTTCTACATGAATGACTTTCTTGTCTAGCATGTTATCAAATGTGTTTTTTGCCATCTTTGTTTTATAAATATCCTAAAAAATAAATTAAAGTGAAGTTGAAAATTAGCTTTAAAAATATACTTATAATATCTATCAGTGTCCAACTACAGAGTGCATCTCCATTTCTTAGCCGAAGTATACAAAATATACTAATGTACTTGAGAAGCACAAGTAGTGAACAATTAAAACCTATGCTTAAAGCTTGTTTGACCAAGCTTCTGAAAGGTCAAAATTTTCTTTACTTTTTTAAAAATAACTTTTATTGTAAAGAGTGAAGGTGTTTGACCAAATTTTTTTTTGGGAGGGGGGGGGGGGGGGGGATAGAAACAAGCATTTTTGAGTACTAGTAGAAGTTGTTTTCAACTTTTAGGAAGAAAAATAGTTTTCCTAAAAATAAGTGCTTCTGATTTCCTAAGACTAGATTACAAAAAATTCATGTTTATAAAATTTTAATTAACTTCCTCTTCTATAATTTGATAAACATGAACTTTGGTAATATAGTCTTGGAAAAGTTAAAAACACTTATTTTTAGGAGAAGCTATTTTTAGGTAGAATATCATGTATTTATAAATTAGGAAAATTGTTAAATAAGAATAAATATTTAATTTTCAATCCAACATCGGAAATGAGAAATGGGTTCCATGATAAGTTCCAAACTCATAAACTTCAAATCTTAATTTCACTCTTATCATTGTCTCAATATTCACTCAAGTAGAGAAATACTTTCAGATCTACTTTTTAAATGAATAGGTTAAAAAAATCCTTAAATTATAATTATTTTGTGAATTTTATACCTAACTTACAGGTTGTTCCATTGTCCTTGAACAATAGCTCCCTATATATTAAGGGATAAGATATAAAATTAAACAAATGAACAATAGTTTAAAAGGATTTTAACTAGTTCATTCTATTTTAAACAACAAAATTATTCCATTAATCCTATTTTTAGTCTCCAACTTAATCAAAGTGAACACACAAAATTAGGATGGGTTAAATATTGATCCCTTAAATGCATACATGAACATGCTATTTAAAAAGTATGAAGAATCATCATCATCAACACATGATAAAATTCTAAATGCGATGAACAAGAGTGAAAAACAAAAGAAACTATTGACTGATCTCACCTCTAGTAATTTGTTAATAAATGGTATGATATGTATCAATGCTTCAAAGCTGAATGAAGGAGGACGAAGATGTTAATGTGAAAGAACATGAGTGGTTTGATGAAGATATATTGAAATCACATGCATAGTGTGTGTTTGATGTATGTAAATTTTATATAAATCCAATAGTTGTAGTTTCTAATTACACTCTATCCCCACTCTTTAATTAATTAATCGAAATTCCTTCTTTTTGGTCACTTTCAGATACATAAGTCTCCTTCATGATACATCGCTATTTGATACATACCGATTAATACTGTTGCATTATTTAAGGAATAGAAACATAAATCTAATTAAGATCCCATTATTCAGACAATCACTTAATTCAAATGGGTAATCAACCCACTCCCTTGTCGTAACAGCTTCATCAATGTCAAATTTCAAATTCCTTCAAGCAAAGCATCGAAATTTCTTTTAATTTCAAATTAAAATTTTCAAAAATCTATGAAAGATACATCATGAATATCTCAATTTTATTAAGACATTCGGGGAATATGGGAATTCAAAGTGAGTTATGAACGATATAAAAGTGATGCAATCGTAGTTGGAGATAATAGTTTTATCTGTGAATTTAAATCAGCCATTGCAACTAAATTGGACATTGACGAGTCATTGAAAAACTTTGAGATCTGATACATAAGACGAGGTAATTCATCCTCAACGATTATTCGTAATAACATGGGAGTGAAGTTGTACATAGAGTTGATTCATCCTCAATGATTATTCGTAATGAAATAGAAGTGAAGCTGTACATAGGGTTGAAGATGAACGAGCCTGGTTTCTCAATGTACCTACTGTGCATAATTATATCAGATAGAAAGCATGTTGAGATACATTCCTTTGATGCAACCTATGGTGCAATTGTTTGTGTCGAAGGGTTTAAGAATGATACACATGTTCTTAGTTTAGTTGAGTCAAACAATGCTTCTTCATGTATTTTTCATGATCCGAGAGGGTTTCTGACAGAGCATACGGGTCCAATACCCTCATCTTTCGTGCCTTTATATTTAAACTGTACTTTTACATTTGCAAATGAAAGTTCTTTTAGTAGTGGATGTTTTAATGACACTCCAGGTTATTTTCTCCATTTTCTAGTCTATTTCAGCATTTAGAGCTTTCTTGTAGTGATCCTAAGTTATTTATGACTTGCTAGCACTGACAGTTTGTTTATTTGGTCATTCATTTCGGTTTTATGCCCATTTATAATGACCCTCCAGGTTATTTTTGAATTAAATCATTCATTTCATCATTTAGAGTATTTTTGTAGTGGCCCTACGTCATTTATGACTTACTGGCACTGACTGTTTGGTCACCTGGTCATTCGTTTAGGTTTTAGGCCAGTTTTCCTCTTTTGGAGCTTTTATAACTTGAAAAGTTGACTTCGGTTATAATTTCAGGAAAACAATCTTAGAATGGAATTTTTATGGTTCCATCAGCTTTGGTATGACAAAATTAGGTTAGTAGTATGATTGGCACGTGTATTGAGGCAATTGGTACGAGTTTGGGGCCATTAAACTCTTTTACCTTTAAAATTTGGCCTATGATTGACTTTGGTCAATATTCTTGGAAAATGTGCTCGAATAAAATCTCTATCAGTGCAGTTAGCTTTAGAATATCGAGTTTGGTCTTGAACGACCCTTTGTTTTCTTCTCGAGACTTTGGATCTAATTTCGAGCCCCATTGTAAAATTTAACTAAAAATGATACTTGGGTGTGGGACCTAATTTCAGTCGTAATGACTTTATATAGAAATTTTAACTGTGCCATTGAGTCTAAAATATCGAATTTGGTGGGGGTAGTATATCTCGTTTGCACGGATGGAATTCCTATTGAATTTCGAGCACCCCATTAGAATATTTGAACTTGGTGAAAATTAATGTTTCAGATGATATGTAGTGTAGTCGGATTTGTTCTCCGTGATTGTGCGCCCTTGGCCGCGTTCGCAGAGGTCCAGGAAATTTTCCTACCCGTTCGCCGTGCCTGGGCCGCGTTCGCGAAGTTCAAAACCTTGGTCTTTTAATAAAAGACCAAGGACGAACTCAACCATATTTCACTTCTTCAAACTTCGATTTCTCCTCCTATTCTTAACCAAATTTGGTTATCCAAAGGTCTAAATTCAAGACAAATTCGTGGGGAATCCATTGGTGAGCTCAAAAACTTGTTTAAGAGCTTTGTGAGAGGTAAATTCACTAACTTAGCTGTTTCCATTACCATTTTTGGAATGGAATTTTTAGAATTTTTGGAGGATTGTATCTTGGCCCTTTTAGCATCGTTATTAGTGATTCTTGAGGCTAAATTGTGAGTTTTTCCGCAAGGAACATCGTAGTATGCTTGGTTTGGGTCTTGGAGCTTTCATTCAAGTCCCTATTTCACTCTACTGGGGGAGGGGGTTTAAGCCCCTGCCTTACTATTGCAATCTCAGTTCAAGTAAGTCGCTCCTTATTTAGTCGTGGTTTGATCCCACTGCCTTTATTATCACCTCGGTTCACATATGTCACTCTTTATTTAGACTTGTTTTGATCCATTTCATTTATTATCGCCTCGATTCAAGTCTGTCGCTTTTTATTTAGCCATGGTTCGATCCCATTGCCTTTACTATTACCTTAGTTTAAGTCCATCGCTCCTTATTTAGCTATGGTTTGATCTTATCGCCTTTATTATTTCCTTGGTTTAAGCCCGTCTCTCTTCACTTAGCCATGGTTCGAGTCCACTGCCTTTATATAACCTCGGTTCAAGTTCATCGCTCTTTACTCACTTTGGTTCGGCTCCTTAGCTATTGTTACCTGATTTAAGTCTGTGGTCTACGTTACACGTGGTTCAGATACCTAATTATCTATCACCCAGTTTAAGTCCGTAGTTGCTTTTAAATCTCAGTTTGAGTCCCTGATCCTATGATGAATCATTGGTTAAAGTCCCTATCTTCTCTCAACTTTAGATTAAGGTCATAGGCATCGGGATGATTCGATTCAAGTCTAGAAAATTGGTGGCATTGTTGGAATTTTATTGGGTCTGCTCCTTTTACTTTAACTATCTTTGCTCCTATGGGCTTATGGGGGTACGCTCAAGTTGTTACCATCAGACTTGTGCACTAGCATACCCATTGGGTTTATGAAAGACCGACTATTTTAGCTAGTTATGTCTCTTTGTGTGTTAAGTACGCTCGTGTACATACCTATATTTACTTATTTTCTTGTCTTTGGTTGTGGTTACTTTCTCATATTTCAATTTACTTTTGCTTATCTTGCTCAGTCGACTTATGATGCGTACTGAGTACTTGTTGTTTTGGTACTCATACTATACACTGCATGTATTTTCATGATGCAAGTCCGAGTAGTAGCTACCGGCGTTGATTTGAGCTAGCTGCTATCTTGATTAGAGGCGAGGGTGAGCATATAGCATTCTGGAGTTACTTGTCTCCCTCTTTAAATATATTTTGTCTGTCTTTTCCTTTTTGAGACAAGCTTCTTTCTGTGGTCCACTTTTGGGACTTGTACTTTTTTTGATAGTAGCTTTGTACATGTGACTTTCAGGTTTTGAAAGTGATCTTTTTTTTTGTACATATTTCATTTAGCTTCCGCCGTTTAGTTATGTTCTTATTTTTTCATTATGGTGTTTAGTTGTAATATTGGTTTTCTACCCTGATATCCTATTACTTATAATTTCGAGATATGGGTCAGCTTACCTACAGGAGGGTCACACTAGTTGCAATCATGACCTGAGAAATCAAGTCATGAAAAGCTGGTATTAGAGCCCCAGGTTCACCTATCTCACTTGTACAGAGCTAACATCAAGTAAAGTCCTGTATATCAGTGCAGAGACATCCGTTACTTATCTTTGGGAGGCTACAGGATGTCTTTAAGAATGTGTCTCTTTTGTATCACTATCGTGTAGTGTGTGTCTTATCATTTTTTAGAAATCTTACTTGTTCCACTCTTTTACAAGATGGCTCGCATGTATGCTATAGGTAGAGGCCAACCTCGAGGTCGTGCTAGGGATGCAACATCAGCTCGGGACAAAGAGTGGACTTTAGAGCTGGAGGTAGAGCTATCAGTAGCTCTAGCACATTAGCAGCTGGTGGGATTGGAACCAGCCCAGCCACTACCCAAGCAAGTCGCAGCTCCAGACTTATAGGTGATGTTTGCCCAGATTTTGGATGCTATTGGGGGTATGCAGTAGGCCTCAACTTTAGCCGTTCTAGTGTCGTAGGACAAGACAGCACTAGAGGCATCAGTTGATTAACAGCCACCAGCACCCGCCGCTCAATCTTATGATTTGGATGGCATCATGCCGCTTTAAGAGTAGAAGATGCTTGGGATGTTCATTAGACTATCACTAGCAAGGTTTTCTAGGGCTGTGGGTGAGGATTCCCATAAGTGTCTACTTACTTACCAAGAGAAGCTGTAGACTTTAGGTCTAGTGGAGTATAAAGGAGCCGACTTCACTTCTTATCAGCTAGACGGTCCTGCCCGAAAGTGTTGGCATTTATATTTGGAGACTAGATGAGTTGGGTCCCTACTGGTGTAGTGGGCTGAGTTTTTAGAGGCCTTCTTAGCCCAGTTTATTCCCAGGAGCATCAAAGATCAACTTCAAGATCCATTTTCATGGTTGGAGTAAAGATCTATGACCGTATCAGAGAACGAGGCCCAATTCTATGAGGTCTCCAGGCACGCCACTATGATTCTATATACGGAGGAGAAGAGAGTTTGGTGCTTCATCAGAGGATTGAGGCTCTAGTTATGGATTAAGAATCAATCTTTAGTGTCAGTGGGCCACTTATTTCTAAATTTGGTGGACTATGTCTGCATGCTCAAGCAACTTTATCTCGAGGCCCAATGGGGCAGTGATAAGAGAGCTAGGTAGGAGGATTGCCATGATGGGAGCCACTCTAGACCTACGGAGTGCTATGATATATCTTGCCAGATATTTTAGCTAAGCTAGTCTAGCCACCCCTTCCAAGCCTCCCTTCAAACTTCAAATGGTGACCAGCACCATCAAGGTGGCTCTAGTACCAGTCCAAGTTAGGGCCTAGGCAGTTCACAAACTGGTTCTTTCGGCCGAGGTAGACGACCTCCATCTGGGAGCTTATAGTCATAGGTGTGCTATGAGTGCGGGGAGCTAAATTATTAGTCCCATGAGTGCCCTCACCATAGTCCAACCTTACTATGTCCACAGGCAGCTACATTTGTGCCAGCACCAACACCTCTAATTAGAGGCAGAGGACAGGTCCAGGACTATAGGGATCGTCATCAAAGTACATGGGACTTCCCTAAGGAGGAAAAGAAGGAAGAAGGGTTTATGCAAAGGGTATGGGAGCCCAAGCCCACTTTTATGCAACTTCAATTAGAGCAGAGGGTGAGACCTCAAACAATGTGATCATAAGTATGATTTTACTATGTCATTAGCCTGCATCTACTTTATTTGATCCAGGCTCCATCTATTCTTATATATCTATATATTGTGCCCCTCAATTGAGTATGAGTCCGGAGACCTTAGTTGATTCGATCCTGGTAGGTGATTCCTAGTAGTTGATTAGGTCTTTAGATCCTGTATGGTGACTATTCAGGGGTGAGACACTAGGGTTGATCTTATTTTGCTTGATATAGTGGATTTTGATTTGATTTTGGGCATGGAATGGTTATCCCCTCACCGCACAGTCTTGGATTGCTATGCCATGATCATTACCTTAGCCATGCCAGGTATTTCACTAGTGGTGTAGCAGGGCTTTTGTAGTCTCACATTAGTTGGGGTGATCTTTTTTGTTCGGGCTCAGAGTTTTGTGGATAGTGGGTTCTTGACATACTTATCTTGTGTTAGAGATGTGAGTAGGGAGGACCCTATGATTGATTTAGTACCTATAGTTTGAGAGCTTACAGATGTGTTTCCTGTCGATTTGCCTAGCCTTTCTCCTGATCATAATATTGACTTAGCCATTGATGTAGAGATGGGTACTCATCCTATTTCAATCACACCTTACTATATGGACCTTGAATAGCTTAAGGAGGTCAGTGTTCAGCTTCAGGATCTCTTGGATAAGGGATTCATTCAGCCAAGTATATCATCTTGGGGTGCCCCAATCTTGTTTGGTAAGAAAAAAGATGGTACTATGTGGATGTGTACTGATTACAGGCAGTTGAATAGGGTGACGGTGAAGAATCATTACCCTATGCCTAGGATTGATGAAGTATTTGACCAGCTTTAGGGTGCCATGGTATTTTCTAAGATTGATTTGAGATCCGGCTACCACTAGTTGAGAATTAGGGTAGCAAACATCCTTAAGACCTCCTTTAGGACTCTTTATGGCAACTATGAGTTCCTAATGGTGTCTTTTAGGTTGACAAATGCCCCTGCCGCATTCATGGACTTGATGACTTGGGTGTTTAGGCCGTACTTGGACTTATTTGTAATAGTCTTCATCGATGACATTCTATTATACTCATGGAGTGGGATGAGCATGAACAATATTTGAGAGTAGTGCTCCAAAATTTGAGAGATCAATGGCCTTATGTCAAGTTCTCAAAGTGCGGGTTTTGGCTTGAGTTCGTAGCATTCTTAGGGAACGTGGTGTCCAAAGATGGTATTATGGTAGAACTGACAAGATTGAGGCTATTGGTGATTGGGACAGGCATACCTCTATGACTGATATTCGTAGGTTTGTTCGATTAGCAGGGTACTACAGATGCTTTGTTGAGGGGTTTTCTATTATAGTGGCACCTTTGACTCAGTTGGCATGCCATGATATTCCATTTTGTGGTCAAAAGAGTATGAGAGGAGCTTTCTGAGTCTCAAAGAGGTGCTTACCACCGCTCCTATACTAACTTTTCTAGTTGAAGGTGAGGGATTCACTGTATATTATGATACACCCGATGTTGGTTTGGGTTATGTACTGATACAGCTGGGCCGGGTTATTGCTTATGCATTGAGACATCTCAAGTTATATGAGCATAACTACTCTACTCATGACTTAGAGTTGGCAGAGGTATTTTTTGCACTTAAGATTTAAAGGCACTACCTTTATGTAGTTGGATGTGATATTTATACCGATCACAAGAGACTTTAGTATATTATGAGCCAGAGGGATCTTGATTTGAGGCAGCACTGCTGGATTGAGCTCTTGAAGGACTATGACCTCTCTATTCTCTACCATCTGGGTAAGGCAAATGTAGTAGTAGACACATTGAGTCGGAAGGCGGTGAGTATGGGTAGTCTAACCTTTCTTTCTACTGATGAGTGAACATTAGCTTTGGACATCCAATCTTTAGCAAACTGGATAATTCAACTTGACATCTCTAGTTCCTAGTAAGTGTTAGTTTATGTGGGAGCTTAGTTATCTCTATTGGATCAGATTTACAACCGTCAATTTGGGGATGAGAAGTTAGCTACACTTCAGAATCAGGTTTTGGGAGATGACGTCGACCTGGCTACTTTAGATTCATATCGACCTTAGCACAACTTTCAACTCGCAGACCAGTAGCCAGTCAGAGTGAACTATTTAGGTTCTTTAGGATATATTGCAGGCTTGTGTTATGGATTTTAGGGGTCAGTGAGATCAGTTTTTTCCCTTGGCGGAGTTTGCGTACACCAAGAATTACCACTCTAGTATTCATATGGCTACGTTCGAGGACTTATATAGTAGGCATTATCTCTCTCTAATTAGTTGGCTTGAGTCTATGATGATAAGCCTCATGGTACGGACTTGATACAGGAGGCCTTAGATCTTATAAGGGTTATTCAGGATAGACTCAAGATAGCTTAGAATAGACACCAGAGTAATGCGGATCGTAAGTGGTGACTATTGAGATTTGCCTTCGGTGATAGGGTGTTCCTCCATATATCGCCCATGGAGGGAGTGATGAGATTTGGGAGGCGGGCCAAGCTTAGCCCCAGGTATGTTGGCCCTATTGATATATTCAGAAAAACTGATGAGGTTTCATATGAGCTAGCTTTGTCTCTGGCCTTTTCAGCTATTCATCCGGTCTTTCATATTGCGATGCTGCGATGGTATGTTCTAGACAAGTCCCATGTGCTTTAGTATGACATGGTTGACTTGGATGATTAGTTGAGCTATATTTAGGAGGTAGTTGCTATTTTGGACAAAGATGTCAGAAAGTTTTGATCCAGAGCTATTCTTATGGCTAAGGTCCATTGGAGGTATTGTCCAGTTGAGGAGGCTACCTGGGAGATCTAGCATGAGATTCGGGCACAGTTCCCCTTTTTATTTGAGCCTTCAGCTTCTTCTTGAGTCTTACTTTCACAGATGAAAGTTCTTTTAGTAGTGGATGTAGTAATGACTCTCTAGGTCATTTTTGTTTTAATACATTCATTCCATCGTTTAGATCATTCTTGTAGTGACCCTAAGTCGTTTATGATTTGTTGGCACTGACTGTTCGGTCGCCTGGTTATTCATTTGGGTTTGAGGCCTGTCTTCCTATTTTGGAGTTTTTATAACTTAAAATGTTGACTTTAGTCATAAATTCAAGAAAATTACCTCCGAATAGAATTCTGACAGTTCCATCAGCTTCGAAATGACTAAATTAGGTTAGTAGCATGGTCGGTATGAGTATCAAAGTAATAGATATGAGTTTGGGTCCATTTGGCACATTTGCCTTTGAAATTTGGCCTATGGTTGAGTTTGGTCAACATTATTGGAAAACACACTCGGATGAAAATTCTGACAGTGCGGTTAACTTCGGAATATTGAGTTCACTTTCTGAGGCTTCCAGTCTAATCCCGAAGCCTATTATGGAATTTGGCTAAAAATGACACTTGGGTGTGGGACACACTTTCAGTTGTAATGACCTCATATGGAAATTTCGACTACGCCATTGATTCCGAAACGTTGATTTTAGTGGGTTAGCATATATGCCGTTTTCACACACAGGATTTCAAATGAATTTTGAGCACCCCATTAGAATATTTAAACTTGGTGAAAATCAGCATTTTAACTCATATTTGATGTAGTCGAATTTTTTCTCTACGTTCGCTGGCCTGTGGCTGCGTTCGTGAAGGACAATTTTCCTGGCCTCCACATTCACAGGCCTCTTAGGCCGCGTTCCTGAATTTCAAAACGTTGGTCTTTTAATAAAAGACCAAGGATGAACTCAGCCACATTTCACTTCTATAAACTTTGATTTCTCCTCCGATTCTTAACCACATTTGGTGATCCAAAGGTCTAATTTCTAGGGAATTTCACATGGAATCCGTTAGTGAGCTTGTAAACTTATTTAGGAGCTTCATATGAGGTAAATTCATTAACTTAGTTGCTGCCACTACCATTTTTGGATTGGAGTTTTATGAATATTTGGAGGATTGTATCTTGGCCATTTTAGCTTCGTTTTTATAGATTCTTCATGCTAAATTATGAGTTTTTCTGCAAGGAACATCATAATATGTTTGATTTGGGTCATGGGAGTTTGATTTTTGATAAATTGCTTCTTTTAGATGTTGCCTTAGTTGCTCCTTTTAGCTTGAATTGTGGGAATATGTTTGCATGATAAATTTTTGTTGTTTTCCAACCAAGAACAGTATACCAATTTGATATGTGAGCTTGGGGTGCTGTTTTGGACCAGTTTTTGGGGTCAATTCTGGAATTTCGGACATAGGTCCCACACTTTCCGTGTTAGACCCCAAAATTGGTCTATCTTTAAAAATTTTTAATTTAGTGTCTAAACGATCGTAACAACGGTTTAATTCTATTTTTGACAGCATGACAGTATTTTGAAGCCATTCGGAAAGGAAAAGCTCATATTCTGTGATTTAGTAATTGTGCGGTCGACCTACAGGTATGCTATAGGTTTTCCCTCTTTAACTGAGCATGCTTAGGCATTTGTATACTGAATTGTATGAGTTTGGAGCAGTTTGGGTGTCGAGCATGCTAAATTCTAAGATTTCATGCCCTAGATGTTATTTTGTCGGATTGTTAAAGTATGTCTCCGGGTATCGTCGATCATCCGTAACTTGTATTGTGTGTTGTGCCTTTGGATATATATTTGGAAGAATGTTTGGCCTTAGTCTAACCTTAGACTAATGTTGCCTTAGACTTGCACGATTTTGGTACCGTTTTGTGCCGTTGGTCCTTATATTTCTCCGACGTTATTTTGGATAGCTTAGCTCCTCATAGATTGATATAGAAGACTTGAGTCTGTGATTATTTTATGATTTAGTGCTCGTGCGGTCGACCTACAGGTAGGTTATGGTTTTTCCCTTTTTAGACTGAGCATGCTTAAGCATTTGTATACTGAATTGTATAAGATTGGAGTGGTTTGGGTGTCGAACATGCTAAATTCCAAGATTTCATATCCTATATGTTATTTTGTCGGATTGTTAAAGTATGTCTCGGGTTATTTTCGATCATCCATAACTTGTGGTGTGTGTTGTGCCTTTGTATATATATTTGGAAGCATGTTTGGTCTTAGTCTAAGCTTAGACTAATATTGCCTTAGACTTGCGCGATTTTGGTACCGTTTTGTTTCGTTGGTCCTCAGAATTTCTCCAACGTCATTTTGGATAGCATAGCTCGCCGTAGATTCATATAGAAGACTAGAGTCTAATAGTTTGAGCTTTAGCTAGGCAGTAACATAGCTTTGGGACCTTACCTCCATAATATCCTATTATTCTATCAGTCCCGTATCGCTTGGTTCTTGGCTTTGGTTGGATATGGTTCGGCTGGAGTGATTCATTGATTGCACTCGATTTAGGGGTACTCCCCATGATGCTTGGTTGGCCGCTGATCCTGATTCTGACTAAATCACTTCTGTTCGTGCTTCAAGTCCCAATTTCACTCCACCAGGTGGGGTTTAAGCCCCTGCCTTAATATTGTAGCCTCTGTTTAAGTCTGTCGCTTTGTATTTAGATTTGGTTTGATCCCACCCCCTTTATTATCGCATTGGTTCAAGTCTCTTGCTCTTTATTTAGCCATGGTCAATCCCACCACCTTTATTATCACCTCAATTCAAGTCCGTTAGTCTTCACTTAGCCGTGGTTCGATCCTACCACCTTTATTATCTCATCGGTTCAAGTCTATCGCTCCCTATTTAGCCGTGGTTCGATCCTAATGCCTTTATTATCGCCTAGTTCTAGTCCGTCTCTCTTCACTTAGCCTTGGTTTGAGTCCATTGCCTTTTTCCCTTCATTACATGTATTTTGTGGTTTTGGGGTTTTCATACCCATAGGTGCTTGTTTGACTTGTTATTTATGTCATGACTATGGTAGTAGCCTTACTTGGACTTTGTGTATATGTGTCGGTGTTGTAGCTGATTTCTTTTAGTAGCGGATCGACTAGGTTGAGTTTTTCTGTTGAGAGTGGTTATTGATAAACTCCATGTGCCTTTGCCTTGGTGGCTGTGTTATGAGTTTATGACCGGGCTAGTTAGTTGTTACTTTTTGTCTCCCTTACCATCGATCTTGTTATGGTGGCGATCCTTGCTAGGTAGGTGGCTAGACCATCTTTGTTAGTTCTGGAAGTGCTGATTCTGGAGGATCTAGTTAGCTTTAAGGGTCGCCTTAGTTGCATGTTGTCCTGTGGGGTTAGTGGTTGAATGGTTCCTCTTATCATTGTGCATAGCTAGCCTTACCTCGATTAGTATTTCTCTTCTGCCATTCTGGTTTTCTTGGCTTAGATGGCTATGTTCGTTGCTTGGCATTGTTGGTTCAGTCCTAAGAATGTGAAGGTGAGGTTTGCTTTTTACCTATCTGGTTGGTTTCTTGTGATAGTCTGGATGTTTGGGTTTAATGATATTTGGGAGATTGGTGGTGGTTGGAGTTATGAGTAAGGTAATGTAGCCTTCTGTGGTGTGGAGATCCTAGTTGGCCATTTCTTTCCCTTGCCTTAGTCTTATTCTCGGATGTGAAGTAGTGGTCTGTCATGACCTGACCAAGGGCCTAGTCATAATACGACGATCGAAACCCCGAAGGGCTCCAACCAAGCCTCTTGACACATCATAAACATGCATAAGGTAAAGTAAGTAAAGAAATAACATAGAATAAGTCTAAAAGATAAATCATAAAAGAAGAATGTGACATAATGAGATAGACTTGGTAACATTTGTCCAACAATGCCTCAACTACATACGAAGAGCAGGGGCTAAGACAGGCCCGTAGGTCAACCTCAACATGAAAGAAATAAATGTCTTTAAAAGAAGAAACAACTCATAAATCGCCCTTGATGGATGAGGACTCACCAAGACTTCAACGGATAAACGCTCTACAAGCCATGTGTGGGTACAAAATTTTCACGACCCATATCTTGAAACTGTGAGTAATAGGATGTCAGGGTAGAAGACCAATAATACAAATAAAAACCGTAATGAAATAACAAGAACATAACTGAATGGCGGAAGCTAAATGTAATATATACAACTAAAAAGATCTCTCCCAGAACCTAGAAGTCACATGTACAGAGCATTTACCAAAAAGAGTAAAAGTCCCAAAAATGGACCACAAAAAAAAGGTTATCTCAAAAAGCAAAAAATAGGCAGAAATATATGTACAGAGGGATATGAGTAACTCGAGAATGCTATGTGCTCACCCTCTCCTCTGATCAAGACAATAGATGGCTTGAATCAATGTCGGTAGCTAATACTCATACCTGCATCACAAAAATCGATGCAGAGTGTGGTATGAGTACCAAAACAATAGGTACCTACTAGGCATCATAGACCGACTAAGCAAGATAAACAAAAGCACACTAAAATGGGAGAATGTAATCACAACCAAAGACAGGGAAAAAAATAAATATGGGTATGTACACGAGCATACTCATCACCCAAAGAGACAGAACTAGCTAAATCCGCTGAGCTCCTATAAGCCCAATGGGTATGCTCGTGCACAAGTCTTATGGTAACAACCTGAATGGACCCCCATAAGCCTGACAACATCAAAGATAATTGGAGTAAAAAGAGCAGATTCAATAAAGTTCCAACAATGCCACCAATTTTCTTGACATGAATTGAATCATTCCATAGCCTGAGATCTTAACCCAAAGCTGAGAGTAGATAAGGACTTGAACCAATGATTTATCAGATGATCAGGGACCCAAAATAAGATTTGAAAGCAATTATGGACTTGAAATGGGTGATAGATAATCATGGATTTGAACCACGTGTAGGCTAGACAACAGACTTGAATCGGGTAATGGTAGCTAAGGAGTCGAACCAAAGTGAGTAAAGAGTGAAGGACTTGAACTGAGGCTATTTAAAGGAAGTGGACTTGAACCACAGCTAAGTGAAGAGAGACAGACTTGAACCGAGGCTATAATAAAGGCGGTGGGATCAAACCATGTCTAAATGAATAGTGACGGGCGTGAACCAACACGATAATAAAGGTGGTAGGATCGAACCATAACTAAATAAAGAGAAATAGACTTGAACCCATGCGATATTAAAGGCAGTGGGATTGAACCATGACTAAATGAGGAGCGATGAACTATTACCGAGGCTATAATTGTAAGGTAGGGGCTTGAACCCTGCCCGATGGAGTGAAATGGAGACTTTAACCATGAATAGAGGTGGTTCAGTTAGAATCAGGATCATCAGCCAACCGAGCATGATAGGGAGCACCCCCAAACCGAGCGCCATGAATGCATCAATCTAGCTAAACCATATCCAATCAGAGCCAAGAACCAAGCGATACAGGACTGATAAAAGAATAGGACATTATGGAGGTAAGGTCCCAAAGCTGTCTTACTACCTAGCTAAAGTACAAACTATCATAATCGAGTCTGCTATATCATTCTACAGGGAGCTAAGCTGTCTGAAACAACATTAGAGAAGTTCAAAGGAACAACGACATCAAAATAGCGCAAGTCTAGATCAACATTAGTCTAAGCCTAGACTAAGGCCAAAATGCTTCCAAATATATATCCATAGGTATAACACATACCACAAGGTATGGATGATCGACAATAACCGAAGATATGCTTTAACAGTCTGACAATACCCCAAAAATAACACCTAGGGCATAAATCTAGGAATTTAGCATGCTCGACACCCAAACCCCTCCAAACTCATATAATTCAGTATACAAATGCCTAAGCAAGCTCAGTCTAAAGAGAAGAAAACCGTTGCCTACCTGTAGGCCGACCGCGTGCACTCCAAATCACAAAATATGAGTTTTCCCTTTCTGTATGGCCTTAGAATGCTGCCATATTGTCAAAAATAGAGTCACATCTTCGTTACGGTCATTTAGACACTAAATGTATAATTTTTGGAGACGGACCAATTTTAGGGTCTAAAACAAGCAATGTGGGACCTATGTATGAAATTTTGGAATTGACCCCAAAAACTAGTCCAAAACAGCACCCCAAGCTCACATATGAAATTTATACACCGTCTGGGGTTGGAAAACAACACGAATCAATCATGCAACCAAATTTCCACAATTTAAGCTAAAAGAGCAACTAAGGCAGCATCTAAAAACAGTAATTTATCAAAAATGAAAATTAAAAATGAAACCCCCATGACCCAACCAAGCATACTACAATGTTCCTTGTGGAAAAACTCATAATTTAGCCTCAAGAATCATTGAAAATGAAGGTAAAATGGCCAAGATACAATCCTCCAAAAATTCATAAAATTCCAATCCGAAAATTTTAATGGCAGAAGCTAATTTAGTGCATTTAACTCATACGAAGATCATAAATAAGTTTCCGAGCTCACCAATGGATTCTCCATAAAATTCCCTTGAATTTAGACCTTTAGATCACCAAATTTGGTTAAGCATCGTAGAAACCGAAGCTTGAAAAAATTAATGTGGTTGAGTTTGTCCTTGGTCTTTTATTAAAAGACTAAGGTTTTGAAATTCACAAACGCGAAGGCCAGGAAGGTTTACCTTTATGAATGCAGCCAGAGGCCCGCGAACGCAGAGGCAAACAAGACATACCCCTGCTAACACAACCCATGCCCCGCTGAACGCGGAGTGTAATTTCCTGGACCTCCGCGAATGAGGCCAGGGGCCCGCAATCTCAGAGAAAAAACAAAACTACATCAGATATTAGCTGAAACGCTTACTTTCACCAAGTTTAAATATTCCGACAAGGTGCTCAGAATTCATTCGAAATCCCGTGCGTGCAAGCGAGATATATTACCCCACCAAATTTGACTTTTTGGACTCAATAGTAGAGTCAGAATTTACATACGAGGTCATTATGACTGAAATTGAGTCCCACACCTATGTGTCATTTTAAGCCAAATTCCACAATGAGCCTTGAGATTAGATTGAAAGCCTCAAAAAGCAAATGAAGGGTTGTTCTTGACAAAACTTGACATTTCGAAGATAACTGCGCCGTTAGAATTTTCATCCAAATGCATTTTTGAAGAATGTTGACCAAAGTCAACCATAGGCCAAATTTTTAAGGCAAAAGTGTCAAATGGCCCTAAACTCATACCAATTTCCTTGATACTTGTGTTGTCCATGCTAATAACTAATTTGGCCATTCTAGAGCTCATGGAACTATCAGAATTCCGTTTAGAGGTCATTTATTAAAGTTGTGACCGAAGTCAACTTTTCAAGTTATTAAAGCTCTAAAATAGAGAAATGGGCCTAAAATCCAAACGAACCACCAGCTAACCAAACATTGAGTGCCAATAAATCATAAACGACTTGGAGTCAATACAGGAATCCTCTAAATGACAAAATGAATGCTTTTATTCAAAAATGACCTGGAGGTTCATTACAACATCTACAACTAAATAAACTTTCGTCTACGAAAGTAAGAGTCAAGAAGAAGCAGAAGACTCAAATAAGCTGTAGAACTGTGCCTGCATCTCATGCTCGGTCTCCCAAGTAGCCTCCTTTACTAGACGATGTATCGAATGGACCTTAACCACATGAATGGCTCTAGATCATAATTGTATGATATCTTTGGCCAAAATAGCCACTTTCAATATAGCTCAACTGATCATCTAAGTAAACTGCATCATACTGAAGCACATGGGACATATCTAAAACATACTAGTGCAACATCGAAACATGAAAGACCGAATGAATAGCTGAAAAGGCCAGAGGCAAAGCTATCTCATATGCAACCTCGCCAATTATTCTCAATATCTCAAAATAGCCAATACACCTAGGGCTAAGCTTACCCCGCCTCCCAAATCTCATCACGGCCTTCATGGGAGATACATGAAGGAACACCCTATCACCGACGGTAAATCTCAAGAATCGCCATCTATAATCCGCATAATTCTGGTATCTACTCTGAGCTATCGTGAGCCTATCCTGAATCACCCTCACATGATCTAAGATCTCTTGTATCAAGTCTGTACCACGTGGCCTGGGCTTCGTAGACTCAAAATAACCAATCGGAGAGCAACAACGCCTACCATATAAGGCCTCAAACAAGGCCATCTAAATACTGGAGTGGTAGATGTTATTTTACGCAAACTCCATCAAGGGAAAAAATGACCCCACTAACCCCCAAAATCCATAACAAAAGACCACAACATATCTTTGAGAACCTAAATAATGCGCTTCAACTAGCCATTGGTCTGCGAGTGGAAAGTTGTGCTAAGTTTTACACAGGTATGTAACTCCTCCTAAAAATTCCTCTAAAAGCTAGATGTGAACTGTGAGCCTCGGTCTGAGATGAAAGAAATAGGCACACCAAGAAGGCAAACCACTTCCTAAATGTTAATGTGGGCCAACCTATCAGCACTATAGGAACTATGAACGGAGAGGAAGTGTGCTGAATTGGTCAATCAATCCATGATGACCCAAATACTATTAAGACCACAAAAAGTGTGAGGGAACCCTACAATGAAGTCCATGGTGATCCACTCCCTATTCCACTCGAGAATGGGTAATTTTTGAAACTCACCACTAGGCCTTAAATGCTCGGCCTTAACCTACCAACAATTCAAGTAACGCGACATATAATCCATAATATCTCTCCTCATACCGCTCCACTAGCAATGCTGCCTCAAGTCATGATATATCTTAGCAATGCCCGAATGGATAAAATATCAGGAATTATAGGCTTCACTAAGGATCGACTGAATCAAACCCCCAACTCTCAAAAAACATAGACGACCACCAAACCTCAAAACTCCACCTGAATCTAACGTAGCTAGGCTGGTGTCACCTCCCAAAATCTAATATGAAAGTGTAACTAAATCCTCATACTCAAGTTGATGGTCACAAATCCATCCTAATTGAGATAACTGAGCTCCCACATAAGCTAACACACACTGCGAATCATAGATGTCGAGTTAAATTATTCATGTAGCTAAGGATCGGATGTCCAAATCTAACGATCACTCCACAGTAGAAAAGAAGTGCCACGACCCAAGTATAGGGCCTAGACGTGAAATGGCAAATCAAGAACCCGAAAGTACCTCAAAAAAGACTCTTAGCATTCTTTTAGCCTTTAATATGTAATGACAATAAATAAACAAGAGGAAATCATAATAGTAAATCTTCAACTTACATATGTCCAACAATACATCTAACTTTTAGATTTAACTGGGCTAAGACAAATCTCTAGCTCACTCTCAATCATAATAGAAAGAAATTTCATAGTAAGTGTCTAAAGATCTCAACATATCATAAGATAGAAAGATAAAGAAGTATTATCCCGCAACATGGGAACTCACCAAAAGTAGCCTTTAAATGAAATCTCAACTAGCCATGTGGACGAGAATGAGGAGGAGCACTGATCCCTATATGGTGATATCATATAGGCAAAATAGTATGCGTTAGTACTTTGAATGTACTAAGTATGTAGGCATGCATGAAAAAGTAAAACATTTAGGACATTTATAAGGTAAAGTACATAAATGAGTGCATGCATGAGTAATCAAGTAGATATCAATTAAATCATACATATGTGGATATATATATCATGAGTAATCATATAAATAGCATTTGAAATGTTCATTTGTGGGAAGTTGACTATAACCGACATTAAGACTATGTGAGCTATAACATGGAATCCAACATAACCTCCTATGTTGGCCGGGGATTCTACTTTCCTAGGGTAGAACTCCATCAACTTTGAATTCATTCTTTAACTTTAACTTTAAGGGCTTTCATGGATCCATTAGCCTAAGCCTACAAGGGCTCTTATGTTGGCACATAGTTAATGAGACAAGGGGTTGCTACTAGGATTCCTTTACCGAATCCCGCCTCAATGACCCATTCGGTGCTAAGTCAATCCCAAAGAATAGTTTAATACTTCAAAATAGTCATAGCATATAACATGAGAATTTAAAACATCACATTCGGTAGAATAGCTCATTAAAACCTTTAATGATTCAAATATGCAAGAATTTTCCTTATAGCATAAAGAATCCACCATTCATAGCATTTAATCATATTTTTATTTCATAAGACTCCCTTTTGATCATATACATTGCTTTCATAAAAATTTATTTAGAATCAAAGCTTTCAATTTAAACTTTATTAAAAATATAGTAAAACTATGTGGGTTTAAATCACTTCAACTTTCAAACATGTATGTAAATAAAATTATGCATACATACATTGAATCTATTAATTAAAAATAATATTTTAAACAACCCACCATGAATTTCAAGAACCTTTAAAGAGATAAATAGAGAAAGTACTTGCAAATCATCAATTCATACATATGAAATCATTTTGCATCAAAATAGATGAATAATAATTAGTTTAATCATGATTCATTCTATTAAGTAGAAATAAGAATTACCCATAAGAAAATCTTCCTTGAAATCAAGAGATTTAGTTGAAATAGTTTTGAACTATATGGGTGGAACAATCCATGGATAAACACCTACATATCATAGTAAACCTTAAAGAAAATAAATATAATTTATCATATAATTAAAATACTTTAGGTATGAGAGTGGAAGGAATACTCTCATTGAAGCCTTACATACCTGGAATCTGTAGCGTTACTCAGAATCGAAGGATTTAATGAGCACTCTTGAATCCTAGCCTTTTCTCCTCGCCAGAACATTTTGTATTCTACCCGGAGTATATAAATCACCGGAATAGTATTTCTACACTACTAAGAACTAGAACTATATTTTGAGAATGACTAAAAAGATGTATATAGAGAAGAGTTGCTTGAGAAAGCTTGATGAAAAAATGATGAAATAAGGTGGGTATTTATAGGTATGAAAGAGGGACCTAACAATAATTACAATAATCATTAAAAAAAAATTGAAAATTTAATAGAAGATTGTGATGTGATGGGTGATGTAAAATAGAGGACTATTGATATCACGGGTGATGTATAATGGATCTAGATCTTTCCATGATTGGTGAGATTAACTTTTTTTAACGAAATACCCTTATGAAAATCTGTGTTTGAACAAGATAACTTCTTCATTAGGATTTGGTGTCTCATATGAATTGTTGCTCTAGAGGTCCACTTTTATGTCGTTCAAGAATCAACCGATTTGGAGCACCTACACTGAGATATGATTTTTTTCTTCTACAAATACTCTATTTCATCACAGCACCATGTCTTGCAAAAAAAACTAATTTATTTAACCGACTTAACCTCTAAAACTTAAAATATGGTCTTCACAAATGATGTTGGGGTTATTCAAAATTGAATCACTTAATTTAGACCATCTTATGAAAAGTTATGCCCAAAATATAGAATCTGTATCATTTTCATCAAGAACTTTAACACCATATACAATATTTTTAGGGGGTGTTATAGGAAGGCTAGAGTACCCATACTCACCGCCTTCTAACTCAAGGCACATGCTACTATGTTCGCCTTTCCCGGATGGTAGAGAATAGAGAGGGCATAGTCCTTCAAAAGCTCAATCTAGTAGCGTTGCCTCGAATTAAGATTACTCTGGCTTATAACATGATGAAAGATCCTGTGATCAGTGTAAATCTCGCATCAAACTTCATACATGTAGTGCCTCTTGGTCTTAAGCGCAAAAACTACCATTGCCAACTCAATTCATGAGTGGGGTAGTTTCTCTCATGCAATTTAAGCTTCCTTGATGCATAAGAAATAACCCAGCCCTGATGCATCAGTACACAACCCAAACCAACTCCGAACGCATCACAATAAATGGTGAATCCCTCGCCCTCTACTAAAAGAGTCAATATAGGATTCGTGGTAAGCAACTCCTTGAACCTCAGAAAGCTTCTCTCACACTTTTTTGGCCACATAAATGGAACATCCTGGCGAGTCAACCGAGCCATAGGTTCTGCTATAGTAGAGAACCCCTCCATAAAAGTGCATGTAGTACCCTGCCAATCCGATGAAGCTATGAATCTCGATCACAGAGCTAGTCTTGGATCAATCACAAATAGCCTCTATCTTTGCCGAATATATCATAATGCCATCCTTGGAAACCACATGCCCCAAGAATGCTACATACTCAAGCCAAAACTCACACTTTCAGAACCTATCCTAATGCCGCTGATCTCTTAAAGTCTAGAACACTACTCTCAAATACTGCTCATGCTCATCCTGGCTGCACGAGTATACTAGGATGTCGTCGATAAAGTCTATGACAAATAAGTCCAACTAAAGCCTAAACACCCGAGTAATCAAGTCCATAAATGAGGAAGGGGTGTTAGTGTAAAATTCCTCAAAATTCTCACAAGCGCCTTAAGAATACCTTGGGAATAGGCCACACACGTAATGCAAATCCAAGTCCAAAATATCTATCAAGGGGTCAAAACCTGCAGGAAAAGGGTTTCGATAGATTTTTAGAACCTGTATATCAAAAGATAGATTTTTTAAAGAAACTATGCAGAAAAATAAAGTGAGCGGCAAGTACGCGCTCCCATTCAGTGCAATTTTTCCCTAGTCAAAATTTGGCCAAAATATCATTTGCTCAAAATTTGGCCAAAATATCATTTGCTCAAAATTTGGCTATCAGGGAACACCTTCGCAGTCAGAATTTAGTGTTTAAGTTAGGGCACTTTAGACTTCTCCCTAATTATTAGTTACTGATCCTAGAAAAGTTTAGGACTAATTCAGCTATATAAATTAACCTAAACCTCTAATTCTATTCATTCTTCTACAATTCACCTACTCAAATATTTCTCTCTCTACAAAAGACTCTCAAGGACTCCATTGAAGACTTCAAGTAAATTCACTTGAAACTCTCAAGTTCTTCCAAATTATTTGGTTTTCTGACTTAAGGTATGTGGGTATTGATTCATGGATTCTTTCATCCATGAAGCTCAATCAATTTCTCAAGTTTTCTATCAAATTAAAATATGGTATTTTATGAGTATTATGATCTCTAATCCAATTGCATAAGTTATGATTCAAATTATGATTATGAGTCTATTTTGATATAAATTGATGGCTATTGAATTGAATTAAGAGTTTTCCCATAGATTCTCCTATATTGATCTCTAGAGTTCACGATATAAATTATAGGTATTTTCAATTACACTTCCTAATGATATCATCTTTATGAATTATGTATGGACTGATAGAAAATATATGATCATGCATGTTTTCAAGTTAATTACATGATTTTTAAGTCAATTGATTATGCATTTGAGTTTTACTCAAAGTTCAAGGTATAAATTTCATGCAAGTTATGAAGTAAGGTGACTTAGGGCCCTTAGTGGTGATCTAGGACCTAACTATATGAATTATGCAAATATGATTGTAATGATGAAAGGATAATTCTCATATTACAAATATGTTATGAAAATGAGCTACTTTATGATTTTAAACTTATGATCATGATTGATATATGTAATTATGATTTCTATGCTATGTATGTATTCTGTTAGATTTGACTTAGCACCGAGTGGACATGAGGTAGGAGCCCTACCAAAAGCCCTAGTAGCAACCTCATGGATCTTAAACAACGTGCCACTGTAGGTTTCCTTCATGGCCTAGCTATTGGATGCACATATACCATATGTATGACCCACCTAGTGGGGTAGATTCTACCTTGGAAAGTATATTCCTTTTTTTCTTTATTATATGAGGAGACAACGAGATTCCATGTTATAGCTCGCATAGTCTTAGTGTCGGTTATGGTTCCTATCCCATATATGTATGACCTCTTATGTATGTCATGATTTAATTTATGCTTTTTAAATGCTTGGGTCATTACGTTTTTCTCATGACTTTACTTATCTTATTATGTGTTTTACTTAACCATTGCATCTCATGATTTACGTTGCATATCATTCCCTCATACTTAGTATATTCAAATGTACTAATGCATAGTTTTTGCCTACATTATCTCATAATGTATGGGTTGAGGTGAAGATCATATTCATCCACGTGGCTAGTTAATCATTCCTATGCGATGGTGTTTGTGGTGAGTTCTCATTTGTCGGGGACTACTCATCGAGTTGGTTATTATTCTCAAATACTTGTGTTATATTTTATATTGGGAGTGAGTTAGGGACATATCTTATCCCCATCCCATGTTCATGAGTAGAGGAATCTAGATTGGAATAATATTTCGAGTCTATGTTGTTATGTGACATTCTTCATTTACTATTCATGGTTTAGACTCTTTTATGATGTTTTCACTTTTACTTTACCTTATGATGCTTATTATATATACGAGGGGCTTAGTTGGAGCCCCTTCAGGGTTTTGATCGCCGTGTTATGAGTAGGCTCTAGGTCGGGTAGTGAAAAACTTGGCATTAGAGCAAAAGGTTCAAGTTTCCTAGGGAGTTCAATATGCCATATCAAGTAGAGTCTTATTCATGGTTGTGAAGTACACCATATCTATGAATATGATGCTCTGAGAAATTTTAGGAATTCTCACTTCTTTCATGATCAATGTCGTACTATAGAGTTTACCGTAAGCCTTCTTTTTCCTAACGTTCTTTCTTTTCAATTTTTAGAAAAATATCTCCAAGAAAATAACCATTTCCAAGGGAAAATAATGCTAATGATACCTAATCTCCCTCGGCTTCTCAAGACAATGGTCCTCTACCAGACCAAGTGATTAATACGGAGTTTTGAACCGCCATTACTATGCTAGCCCAAGTGGTAACCAAATAAGGATTTGCATGAATGAATCCTTCAGAGTTTCATGGCTCAAAAGTTGATGAGAATTGTTAAGAGTTTATTGATGAGGTCTACAAGATAGTGAGTATTATGGGGGTGACTTCGGAAAAAAAAGTAGAGTTGGAAGCATACCAACTTAAGGGTTTTGCTCAATTTTGGTACACTAAATGGAAGATGGAGAGGAAGGATGAATGTCCTATTGAATGGAGAGCTTTCAAACTTGCTTTTCTTGATCACTTTTCCCCTCTTGAGTTAAGGGAGGCTAAGGTGTTGAAGTTCATAAATATTCAACAAGAAAATATGGGGATGAGGGAATATGCCCTTAAGCTTACTAAGCTATCCAATTATGCTTCTTCATTGGTTGCCAATCCACATACTCAAATTAGCCTATTCATATCAGGATGTCCGTTTTCTAAGGATAGGATGTAATACCCTTAAGCTCAAGAAGAAGGAGGTGTGAATACATGTAGCCCTTCTTTTCATAAGTGTGTAAGGTGTGGAAAGAATCATGGAGGAAAATGCTTGATGGGAATGGGTACTTGTTATGGATGTGGAAATATGGTCCATAAGAAATCTGAGTGCCCTCATGTTGCCAACAAGGGTGGAGAAGGTCATCCTCTATGAGGCTAAGTGCAACAAGGCACCAAATCTCAACTCAAGGGTGGCCAATGTCATAATAGATTTTATGCTCTTCACGCTAGGCAAGATGTTGATGAGACTCTCGATGTGGTCACGGATATGTTATGAGTCTTTAATTTTGATGTTTAGGCATTGCTTGTTCTGGGTGCAAACTTGTCTGTTGTTACTCCTTATTTTGCTATGAGATTGATGTGTGCCCAAAAGTATTAATAGAAACTTTTTTGGTTTATACTCCCATTGGCGATTCCGAATTAGCCAAGAGAGCTTATAGAAATTGTCCCGTATGGGTCTTGCGTAGAGTTATTCCATGTGATCTTGTTGAACTTCACATGAATGACTTTGACATCATTCTTGGTATGGATTGGTTACATACTACTTATGCATCTATATGTGGTAGGACTCGTTTGGTTAAGTTTCACTTTCCTAATGAGCCTATTCTTGAATTGAAGGGTAATGATTCAGTAGTTAAGGGTCGATTCATCTCATGTATTAAGGCTCGGAAAATAATTTCTAAGGGGTGCATTTATCATATTGTGCGAGTTAGGGACGTCGATTCCAAAACTCCTTCTCTTGATTCGGTCCCTATAGTTAATGACTTTTTTTTATGTTTCCCAATGATTTGATTGGTATTCCACTTGAAAGGGAAATTGATATTGGCATAGATCTCCTTTCTGATACCCAACCTATTTCCATTCCTTCTTACCGAATGGATCCATGGAACTTAAGAAGTTAAAACAACAATTGAAGGATTTATTGGATAAGGGTTTTATAAGACAGAGTATTTCACTATGGGATGCTTCTGTTTTATTTGTTAGGAAGAAATATGGGTCACTACGAATGTGTATAGACTACTGACAATTGTATAAGGTCACCATAAAGAACAAGTATCCACTTCCAAGGATAGATGACTTGCTTGATCAAATACAAGGAACAAGCTACTTTTCTAAGATTGACCTCTGTTCCAGTTATCATCAATTGAGGGTAAGGGAGTGCGATATTCCCAAAATGGCTTTTCAAATAAGGAATGGGCATTTTAAATTTGTAGTAATATCATCTTTTTAGAATAAGTTTCACGTTGTATTCATGGATTTGATAAATTGTATTTTCAAGCCACACTTGAACATATTTGTAGCGGTGTTCGTTGATGACATCTTGATTTCTTCTCGAAATGAGGAAAATCATATGTATCACTTGAGGATTGTGTTGCAAACATTGAGAGAGAAGCAATTAATTGCTAAATTTAGTAACTACGAGTTTTTGCTGAGGGATGTTGCATTTCTTGGCCATGTGGTGTCGAGTGATGGGATTGAAGTAGAACCAAAGAAAATGGAGGCAGATAAGAATTAGCCTAGATCATTATCTCCTTCGGATATCAAAAGGTTTTTGGGCTTAGCCGAATACTACAGAAGGTTTGTTGAAGGATTTTTGTCTATTGCTTCACCTTTAACTAAGTTGACACAAAAGAAAGAAAATTTTTAATGGTTGGATGAATATGAGAAAAGTTTCTGAATATTGAAGGATTGTCTCACGTCGTCTCTTATTTTGACATTGCCCGAGGGTTCAGATGGGTTTGTTATTTATTGTGATGCTTCACATGTATGTCTGGATTGTGTCTTGATGCAACATGGTAAGGTTATAGCCTATGCCTCTAGGCAACTTAAAGTGCATGAAAGGAACTATCCAACCCATGATCTTGAACTTGTGGCGGTTATGATTGCTTTGAAAATTTGGTACCATTATCTTTATGGGTGCATTTTGATGTGTTTACCGACCACAAAATCTTGCAATATATGCTTAGACAAAGGGACTTGAACCTTATGCAAAAGAGTGGCTTGAACTCCTAAAATACTACGACATAAGTGTATTGTACCATTCGAGTAAGGCAAATGTTGTACCCAATGCTCTTAGTCGGTTATCTATGGATAGTGTTTCACATGTTGAGGATGGAAGGAGGGGATTTGTTAGAGAGGTACATACATTGGCATATTTAGGTGTGCATTTGGTTGATTCCAATTATGGAGGCGTTCTTAGAGATAATGGTTCGGAATCGTCCCTTGCAGCAGATATCAAGGCCAAACAAAATAATGATTCTATTTTGGTTGAATTGAAGAATTCATTTGCCGAAAAAGCCATTGAGGCTTTCTCCCTAGGAGAAGATGGGGTACTACGTTGCCAAGGTCATTTGTTTGTTCTAAATGTTGATGGATTAAGAGAGTTAATATTGAATGAGGCCCATAGATCTCTATATTCAATTCATACGGAATCCACCAAGATGTATCATGATTTGAGGGAAATGTATTATTGGAATGGCATGAAGAAGTACATAGCAGAGTTCATGGCTAAGTCTTCTAATTGTCAACGAGTGAAATTTGAATATCAAAGGCCAGGAGGTCTAGCTCAAGAGATCAAAATCCCTACTTGGAAGTGGGAAGTTGTGAATAGGGAATTTGTCATGGGTTTTCCTCGTACTAGAAGACAACATGATTCTATTTGGGTCATTGTGGATTGGATGACCAAATCAATGCATTTTCTATCGATCAAGACAACTTTTGGTGCCGAATATTATGCTAAGTTTTACATTTGAGAACTTGTGAAAATTTATGGTGTTCCTTTGACGATTATATTGGATATAGGTAACCAACTAATTTCATATTTTTGAAAGACATTTTAGAAAGGTCTTGGTACTAGAGTCAAGCTAAGTACCATTTTCCATCATCAAACTGATGGACAGGCCAAAAGAACAATTCAAACCTTGGAGGATATGTTAAGGTCATGTGTGATTTATCTTAAAGGAAGTTAGGATGAGCGTTTTTCATTGATTGAGTTTGCCTACAATAATAGTTATCAGTCTAGCATCCAAATGGCTTCTTTTGAAGCCTTGTATGGGAGAAGATTTAGGTCTCCGATGGGGTGGTTTGTAGTAGGTGAGATGGAATTGATTGGTCCATATTTGGTAGTTGATGCATGGAGAAAGTAAGTCTCATAAGATAAAGATTGAAAATGACTCAAAGTCGTCAAAAGTCCTGTTTAGACACTAGGAGAAGAAAGCTTGAATTTGATGATGATGATATGGTGTATTTAAATATATCACCTATGAAAGGGGTAATGCGATTTGGTAAGAAAGAGAAGTTGAGTCCTATATATATAGGACCCTATAGAATATTGAAGCATATTGGCAAAGTAGCATACCAGTTAGACTTGCCACTTGAGTTGGCTTTGGTTCATCCGGTATTTCATGTGTCAATATTGAGGAAGTTTGTGGGTGAACCAAATTCTAATGTGCCAATGGAGAATGTGAGTTTTGAGGAGAATTTAACCTATGAGGAGATCTAACTTGATATTTTAGACTAGAAAGTGAAGAGGTTAAGAAATATAAACATTGTGTCCGTCAAGGCGTTATGGAGGAATCAACAAGTAGAGAGTGCTACGTCGGAAGTGGAATCGTACATGATGAAGTATTATCCATATCTCTTTCCTTCCACTCAAGCCTAAAGGTACTAAGTTGTTCATGATCAAATAGATTAAACTCCTATGTTTTAGTTCCATATGTCATTCATATATATGCATGAATCATGAAAAATGATTCTTTTTCTAAAGGAGTATGTCTTATGTTAATTATGAAGTTTACATTTTCTATGCATTTTTCAAAGTGTCTTTATGTTCATGTTGGGTTGTTAGTCCTTTTTTCATGTTCTTCCTATATTAGTTGAATCTCATTCGAGGACGAATGTTCCCAAGGAGAAGATATTATAACATTCCTCAAAATGCTCTCAAGCTTCTTAACAATGCCTTGGAAATAGGTCGCTCTTGTAATGTATTATCCTTAATGTTTCTGGAAAATTTGAGTTTAGAATATCGATCAGGGGGTCAAAACCTACGGGAAAAGGGTCTCGATGGATTTTTAGGGTCCGTATATCGAAAGATAGATTATTTGAAGAAACTGCACAAAACAGTAAAGTGTGCGACAAGTCCGCATCACAGACTTTCTCCCTTTCAGTGCAAAATTTCCCGAGTCAAAATCTGGTCAAAATCTAATTCACTCAAAATTTGCCTATCAGAGAACACCTCCGTGTCGCTGACTTGGGCGATAGTTTTTGTCATAATTTAGTTTTTAAATTAGGGCACTTTATACTTATCCCTAATTGTTAGTTAATAAACATAGATGTTTTTAGGATCTAAATCAGCACTATAAATTAACTTAAACCTCTAATTCTTTTCATTCTTCTACAATCCACCTACTCAAATATTTCTTTCTCTACAAAAGGCTCTCATGGACTCCATTGAAGACTTCAAGCAAATTCACTCAAAACTCTCAAGTTCTTCCAAATTATTTGGTTTTCTCACTTAAGGTATGTGGGTGTTGATTCAGGGATTCTTTCATCCATGAAGCCCAATCAATTTCTCAAGTTTTCTATTAAATTAAAGTATAGTATTTTATGGGTATTATGATCTCTAGTCCAATTGTATGAGTTATGATTCAAATTATGATTATGAGTCTATTTTGATATAAATTGATGGTTGTTGCATTAAATTGAAGAGTATTTCCATGAATTCTCATATATTGATCTCTAAGGTTCATGATCTAAATTATGGGTATTTTCAATTATACTTGCTAATGATATCATCTGTATGAATTATGTATGGCTGATAGAAAGTATAGGAGCATGCACGTTTTCAAGTCAATTACATGATATTAAAGTCAATTTCTTATGCATTTGAGTTTTACTCTAAGTTCAAGGTATGAATTTCATGCAAGTTATGAAGTAATCTGACTTAGGACCCTAAATGGTGACCTAGTACCTAACTATATGAATTATGCAAATATGATTGTAATGATGAAAGGATAATTCTCACATTACAAGTATGATATAAAAATGAGTTACTCTACGATTTCAAACTTATGATCATGACTATTATATATGTAATTATTATTTCTATGCTATGTATGTATTCCATGGGATTTGACTTAGTACTGAGTAGACTTGAGGTGCGGGCCCTACCAAAAGCCCTAGTAGAAACCTCATGACTTTTAAACTACGTGCCACCATACATTGCCTTCATGTCCTGGCTATTGGATGCACATATAGCATATGTATAACCCACCTAGCGGGGTAGACTCTATCTTGGCAAGTAGATTCCCCTTTTTCTTTATTGTATGGGGAGATAACAGGATTCCATGTTATAGCTTGCATGTTCATAGTGTTTGTTATAGTTCATATCACACATATGTATGATCTTTTATATATGTCACGATTTGAATTACGCTTTTTAAATTCTTGGGTCAATAAGATTTTCTCATGACTTTACTTATCTCATCTATTTATGTGTTTTCCTAGACCATTGTATCCCATGATTTATGTTGCATGTCATTCCCTCATATTTAGTATATTCCAATATAATAATGCATACTTTTTGCCTAGATTGTCTCATAATGTAGGGGTTAAGGTTGAACATCATATTCGTCCACGTGGCTAGTTAAGCTTTCATATTCGGTGGTGTTTGTGGTGAGTCCTTATTTATCGGGGACTACTCATCGAGTTGGTTATTGTTCTCAAAAAATGGTATTATGTTTCATATTGAGAGTGAGCTAGGGACATGTCTTAGCCCCCTCCCATGTTCATGAGTAGAGGCATCTAGTTGGACAAATGTTTCGAGTCGATGTTGTTATATGACATTCTTCATTTACTATTTATGGTTTAGACTCTCTTATGATGTTTCCACTTTTACTTTACCCTATGTATTCTTATGATATGAAAAAGAGGCTTGGTTGGAGCCTCTTCGGTATTTTGATTGTCGTGTTACGACTAGACCCTAGGTTAGGTCATGATAAACTTGGTATGAGAGCACAAGTTCAAGTGTCCTAGGGAGTCCAACATGCCACGTCAAGTAGAGTCTTATTCATGGTTGTGAAGAGCACCACATCTATGAATATGACACTATGAGACATTTTAGGAATTATCATTTCTTTCATGATCCATGTCGTTCTATAGAGTTTACCAAAAGACTTCATTTTCCTAACATTCTTTCTTTGTGATTTTTAGAAAAATAGCTCCAAGAAGACCACCGTTTCTAAGGGGAAATAATTCTAAGGATACCCAAGCTCCCCCAACTCCTCAAGACAATGGTCCTCTACCGGACCAAGTGACTAATATAGAATTTCGAACCGCCATTACTATGCTAGCCCAAGTGGTGACCAACCAAGGAATTGCGGATTCTTCTAATGTTCCTACTCTAGCCTCAAGGGTGAGGGACTTTGCATGAATTAATCCTCCTGATTTTAATGGCTCAAACTTTGATAAGGATCCTCAAGAGTTCATAGATGATGTCTACAAGATAGTGAGTCTTATGGGGGTGACTTCGGAATAAAAAGCGGAGTTGGCGGCTTACAAACTTGGTGTTTCTCAAGTTTGGTACACTCAATGAAATATGGAGAGGGTGGATGAATGTCCTATTGAATAGAAAGCTTTCAAACTTGCTTTCCTTAATCACTTTTTCCCTCTTGAGTTAAGGGAGGCTAAGGTGTTGGAGTTCATAAATCTTTGACAAGGAAATATGGGGATGAGGGACTATGCCCTCAATTTTACTAAGCTATCCAAGTATGCACCTTCATTGGTTGCCGATCCATGTGCCCAAATGATTCAACTCATATTGAGGGCATTCTGTTACACCTCACCCTTTTAAACTCAGAATGTTTCATAAGTTCCTTGGACATTACCATATGAACCGGATATGCTACGACACTATCAAATGGCTCTAAGGAAGGGAGAATGTGATACCCCATACTAGAGAAGGTTGGAGATGAAATCATAAGAGTCCGGAAGGAATTGGAGGCCAAGTAATGAGTCGTAGGACTCGATTTACCTATGTAAGCTACTATGTTAAAAGTCATATGCACCTGAGCTACTTAAGCATATATCAAACTTACGTACCACGGATTACATAGGTACATAAAATAAGACGAGATTACGAGCCCGCGAGGAAGGGAAAAAAAGACAACACGTGGTAGCCAATGAAGAAGCAACATGTGGCAGCACCTCAAGCAGGCAGGTGACCCACCTGCTTGGGGTCAAGTAGGTGACCCACCTGCTTGGGGGAGGTGGACCCCACTGCCACATGGCAGCACCCCATTGGGCGTGTGTTGAGGTGGCCCAATAAGGGCTTGACACGTGTCACCCTTATATATGTGTCACCTTATATATATATATATATGTGTATATATATATGTGTATATGACTCCTTAGTTGTTCATTATCCAAAAATAGCAGCAGCCTTGGAGAAAAAAAACGTGAAAGAGGGAAATAGAGAGGCAGCCATCATTGTTGAAGATTTAAGGTTAGTTTTCCAATTTTCTTCCGTGAATTAATTATATACGGTGTAACTTAAGTACGTGGATACGTATATATGTATTTTAAGACCTTCATGGAAGTAAAACTCCAGCTTTGCAATTGGAATTTGGAAGAGAAAATAAGAGAAAACGTTAATTAATAAACCCGTTTTTGGAAGGGACAGTGGTTAGTAATAATCGTATAACTTCTTGTGTACAGATTCGTTTCAAGTGATTTAATATGTTTTGGAAAGGTATTTCGTGGTTCTATAACTTTCATTCAGACTACAAAATCCATTTCCACTTGTATCAGCTTGAAATGTGGTGATGAAGTGTAGAGGAGGTACTGCTCAAATTTGGTTTTGGAAATCCTACACGGACAGCTGTGAGTATTTTGGTCATATCATTTTGTACAAAATTGATGTAGGGATGATTCAAAATTTTTTGCGACCCTAAGACACATGTCTATAACTTTCATGAAGGACGTAAATCCTGTTTCCCTCCATTACGCCTTCGAAACGAAGCGACAAGGTAAAACAGTAAGCTGTCCAGATTTCACATTTTGGATAGTTTTGGCGAGTTTGACAAGTTTAACGTAAGGTAAGGTTTCTTATTTAAATTTGAGCTTTATGTGTTCTGATGGAGCATGTTACACGCCCTATTGGTGGCTGGAAATATGAAAATGGCTTAGAAATACTTGGCGTTCGGAATAAACTAATTTGTAGTCGTTATAGTTGAATTGTTGTCGAAATAAAGTGTCGTTCTTGTGAGTTGCTGCTGCAGGGGTGTGGCTTGTTGTTGCAGGGCCTAAATATGTCCTAATGTGGGTTAGGGTGCTGCTGGTAGAAGCCACATGACCCCTCGTTATGTATAATTAAAGGCGTCACAAAATAAAGGCTAGACGCCCTATTTTGATATCGTATTTTTGAATAAGTCGTTTGGGATTTATGTTGTATATTGTTGGTATGAATTGCTGCAGGTTGTTGTTGTTGGTTGGCTGTAGGTCTTAGGGACCTAATTGGAAATTCGGATAGGGCACATTATAGGGGAGGTGCTGCCCAATTTTTGTTAACGCCTTAACAAACTAAAGGACTAGCCGAGGAAACGACTAAGGAAATAGATTCCATTAACATTAAGGCGTAACCTCAGATGCTGAAAAGTTAAGAGTAGTTGATATTCATATTACTTTATATTGAATAGGTTCATAAGACGATGAGGCGAGCAGGATAAAGGGTAACTCCCAAGAGGTATGTAAAGCTTTCTCTTGGCATGTTTTGGTATAAGCTCGTACATCTATCTTTCTTTCCTTTTGGCAAGTTTTAGCCTTAAGTGAATTGTGTGTGGAATGTAGGGATAATTCAATTCCCAAAACTCCAAGTACGCCTCATAACCCCTATCCACTGCTTAGTTTTGGAATTTCTGTAAGGATTGAGTATTGCCTAGTAAGGCTTCTACGTGTTAAACAGTAGTGTGTAAAAAGCTATCTCTCATTTTCCTTGACACGTATTTGATACAAAAATGAGATTATGATGCCATAATGATTCACCGAGTCCCATGATGGGCCGGGTACGAAATATGTGTATGCAGATCCCCTGAAGGAAAGTACAGACTACATAAAGATTAATCTCTTTCTTCTTTTGGGCATGCCTTTGTCTTAGTTGTAAGTTGAATATGATCTGAGCTCTAAGGTAACTTTATTCTCAAACATCTCTTATTTACTTCGGCATATTGAACTCCTACAGTAGTCAAACTATTTCCCTGGAAATTGGTATATGTTAAAAAGGTACCAAAGGTACAGGCTCCAAGTCTTAAAGACTATACGAGATTAAGTGTTTTGATTCCATAAATGATTTGGACCTACATTAATATATGTCTAGGGTCCCCGAGATTACTTTTGAGACAGCCCATAATGGCATTTAAGGGACACTCGAGATGACTACACCGTTACTCGGGTTCTCAAATAAAAGCTTAACTTTCTTATTCTGTCGAGTCTTTGATAATGATTTAAATTGCATATAGTTACTCACTACTCTACTCGTGTATATTGTAACACTTTTTTCCCTGAGTCCCGGGTCAGGATATGTTCTCGTGCACAGTTCACTGCATTATTCACTGAGTCCCTCAATAAAGGGCCAGGATACGTGTATAAATATATGATGATGTGTTGTAATAAGGTGGTGATGGCACTGGGGCCATGATGGTTTTACAGAGATGATTCACCGGACCCCCGAAAGGGCCGACTATATGATATGACTCGAACATGCATGTTTTTGTAATTCATAAAGTACAAGTACAGGTTTCTGAATTGATATCTTATCCCCTGATTCTCTATCTCAGATATGTTTCCAGTTGTATTATATTATGTTTTACATACTCAGTACACATATCGTACTGACCCCCTTTCTCGGGGGGCTGCGTTCATGCCCGCAGGTACAGATACAGATTTTGGGAGTCCGTCAGCTTAGGATTCCATGCAGCTCAGCTGGAAGAGGCTTCATTGTATCGGAGCCTAGTTTTTGATACTGTCCACGGATGTATAGAAATTGTTTTATCCATTCAGGGGTACGGCGGGGGCCCTGTCCCGCCATATGTTGTCATTTATATGTTTAGAGGTCTGCAGACATGTATATGTGGGTTGTATATGTCAGTTTGATTAAGCTGGGTCTACATGATATATGATATATGTTATTATGTTATGGCAGCCTTGTCGGCTTGCGTGCCCTGTTGTGATACAAATGAAAAGGGCTACAATTATGAAAATGTTATCGCCCAGTGGGGCTCTATTACATGATATTATCTTATTTATGATTCAATGTGACCTCAGCTAATAGATATATGTACGGGGGGTCCGGGTCGGACCCCAGTCGCGGCCTACGGGGTTGGGTCGTAACACATTCGTTTGCAAAGGATTAGGTGGCACACTCTAAAGCTCAAGGAGGAGGAGATTTGAATGATAGTAGCCTTTCTTTTCCTATGTGTGCAAGGTATGGAAAGAATCATGGAGAAAAGTGCTTGATGAGAATGGGTGCTTGTTATGGATGTGGCAAGATGGACCATATGCAATCTGAGTTCCCTCATGTTACCAATAAAGGTTGAGAAAGTCGTCTTCTAGGAGGCCAAGTTCAACAAGGCACCCAAGCTCAACCTAAGGGTGGACAACGTAATAGATTTTATGTTCTTCACTCTAGGCAAGATGCTGATGAGACTCCCAATATGGTCATGGGTATGTTACAAGTATTTAACTTTGTTGTTTATGCATAGCTTCATCCGGGTGACAACTTGTCTTTTGTTACTCCTTATATTGCTATGAGATTTAATGTATTCTTCGAAGTGTTAATAGAAACCTTTTTGGTTTATACTCTCATTGGTGATTCAGTATTAGCCAAGAGAGCTTATCAAGGCTGCCATAACTGACATATGATATATGTTATTATGTATGATCTTTATGGGGTGCATAACTGACATTTTTGTTACTCCTAGGTCTACATGATATATGATATATGTTATTATGTATGGTCTTGCATGGATTTATTCCATGTGATCTTTTTGAACTTGACATAACTGACTTTGACATCATGCTTGGTATGGATTGGTTACATGCTTCTTACGCATCTATATGTTTTAGGAGTCATGTGGTTAAGTTTCACTTTTCTAATGAGCCTATTCTTAAATGGAAGGGTAATGATTCAGTGGTTAAGGGTCAATTCATCTCATGTATTAAGACCCAAAAAATGATTCCCACGGGTGCATTTATCATATTGTGCGAATTAGGGAAATCAATTCCAAAAATCCTACTCTTGAGTCGGTTGCTATAGTTAATGAGTTTTTTGATGTGTTTCTCAATGATTTGCGCGGTATTGCTCCCGAAAGGGAAATTGACGTTGTCATAGATCTCCTTCTTGATACCCAACCTATTTCTATTCCTCCCTACTGTATGGCTTCGATGGAACTTAAGGAGTTGACAGAACAATTGAAGGATTTATTGTATAAGGGTTTTATAAGACCGAGTATTTCACCATGGGGTGTTTCCGTGTTATTTGTTAGGAAGAAATATGGGTCATTACAAATGTGTATAAACTACCGACAATTGAATAAGGTTACCATAACGAACAAGTATCCAATTCCAAGGATAGATGACTTGTTTGATCAATTACAAGGAGAAAGCTACTTTTCTAAGATTGACCTCCATTCCGGTTATCATCAATTGAGGGTAAGGGAGTTTGATATTCCAAAAATGGCTTTTAGGACAAGGTATGGTCATTTTGAACTTGTAGTAATGTCGTTTGGTTAGACTAGTTCTCCCGATGTATTCATGGATTTGATGAATCATATTTTCAAGCCATACTTGGAAATGTTTGTAGTGGTGTTCATTGATGACATCTTGATTTCTTCTCAAAATGAAGAAGATCATATGTGTTGCTTGAGAATTGTGTTACAAACATTGAGAGAGAAGCAATTATTCGCTAAATTTAGTAAGTGTGAGTTTTGGCTGAGGGAAGTTGCATTTCTTGGCTATGTGGTGCTCGGTGATGGGACTAAAGTAGACCCAAAGAAAATAGAGGCACTTAAGAATTGGCCTAGACCAACATATCCTTCGGATATTAGAAGCTTTTGGGTCTTAGCCAGATATCAAGGCTTCCATATGTTATTATCTTTATGGGGTGCATATTGATGTGTTTACAGACCAAAAAAGCTTGAAATATGTGTTTAGCCAAAGAGAATTGAACCTTAGGAAAAGGAGGTGGCTTGAACTCCTAAAATACTACGACATGAACGTATTGTACCATTCAGGTAAGGAAAATATTGTAACCAATGCTCTTAGTTGGTTATCTATGGATAGTGTTGCACATTTTGAGGAAGGAAAGAGGGAATTGGTTAAAGAGGTCCATAGATTAGCATGTTTAGGTATGCATTTGGTTGATTCTAATAATAGAGGCATTCTTATACATAATGATTCGGATTCATCTCTTGCAGCAGACGTCAAGGCCAAATAAGACAATGATTCGATTTTTGTTGAATTGAAGAAGTCGGTTGTCGAAAATGCAATTGAGGCTTTCTACTTAGGGGAAGATGGGGTACTACGTTGCCAAGGTCGTCTGTGTATTCCAAATATTGATGGATTAAAAGAGTTGATATTGAATGAGGCCTATATCTCTCGGTACTCAATTCATCCGAGATCCACCAAGATATATCGTGATTTAAGGTATGTGTATTAGTGGAATGGCATCAATATGGATATGGCGGAGTTTATGGCTAAGTATCCTAATTGTCAACAAGTGAAAGTTGAACATCAAAGGACGAGAGGTCTAGCTCAAGATATCAAAATCCCTACTTGGAAATGGGAAGAGGTGAATATGGACTTTGTCACGGATTTGCCTCATACTAGAAGACAACATGATTCTATTTGGTTCATTGTGGACCGGATGACCAAATTGGCACATTTTCTACTAGTCAAGATATCTTATGGTGCCGAAGATTATGCTAAGTTGTATATTCGATGAGTTGTGAAACCTTATGGTGTTCCTTTGACGATTATATCGGATATTGGTAACCAACTAATTTTACATTTTTATAAGATATTCCAGAAAGGTCTTGGTACTAGAGCCAACCTAAGTACCGTTTTCCATCCTCAAACTAATGGACAGGCCAAAAGAACAATTCAAACCTTGGAGGATATGTTAAGGGCATGTGTGATTGATCTTAAAGGAAGTTGGTATGAGCATTTGTCATTGATTAAGGTTGCCTACAATAATAGTTATCACTTTAGCATTCAAATGGCTCCTTTTGAACCCTTGTATAGGAGAAGATGTAGGTCTCCCCTGGGGTGGTGTGAAGTAGGTGAGATGGCATTGATTGGTCCAAATTTGGTAGTTGATATAATGGAAAAAGTAAGGCTCAGAGGAGAAAGATTGAAAATGGCTCAAAGTCGCCAAAAGTCCTATTCGGACACTAGGAGGAGAAAGCTTGAATTTGATGTGGATGATATGGTGTATTTAAAGATTTCACCTATAAAAGGGGTAATGTGATTTGGTATGAAAGGGAAGTTGAGTCCTAGATATATAGGACCCTATATAATATTGAAGCGCATTCGCAAAGTAGCATACCAGTTAGACTTGCCACTTGAGTTGGCTTTGGTTCGTCCGGTATTTCATGTGTCAATGTTGAGGAAATTTGTGGGTGAACCAAATTCTATTGTACCAATGGATAATGTGAGTATTAAGGATAATTTGACTTATGAGGAGATCCCAATTGAGATTTTAGACCACAAGTGAAGAGGTTAAGAAATAAAGACGTTGCATCCGTCAAGGCATTGTGGAGGAATCAACAAGTAGAGAGTGCTACGTGAGAAGTGCAATCATACATAATGAAGCATTATTCGTATATCTTTACTTCCACTCAAGCCTAAAGGTACTAAGTCGTTCATGATCAAATAGATTAAACTCCTTCGTTTCAGTTCCATATGTTATTCATATGCATGCGTGATTCATGAAAAATGATTCATTTTCTCAAGGAGTATGGCTTCTGTTAATTATGAAGTTTACATGTTCTATGCATCTTTCAAAGTGTCTTCATGTTCATGTTGGATTGTTAGTCCTTTTTTCATGTCCTTCCTATATTAGTTGATCTCATTCGAGGACGAATGTTCCTAAGAGGAAGATATTGTAACATTCCTCAAAATGCTCACAAGCACCTTAAGAATGCCTTGGGAATAGGTCACTCACGTAATGTATTATACTTAATTTTTCTAGCAAATCCGAGTCCAAAATATCAATCAGTGGGTCCAAACCTACGGGAAAAGGGTATCGGTGGATTTTTAGGAACTGTATATCAAAAGATTGAGTTTTTGAAGAAACTACACAAAACAGTAAAGTACACGGCAAGTCCACGTCGCGTACTTGCTCCTGTTCAGTGCAACTTTTCCCGAGTCAAAATCTGGCCAAAATCTCATTCGTTCAAAATTTGCCTAACAGAGAACACCTCCGCATCGCGGACCTAGGCGATGGTTTTTGTCCTAATTTAGTTTTTAAGTTAGGGCACTTTAGACTTTTTTCTAATTGTTCCGTTAATGAACCTAGATGTTTTTAGGATCTAATTCAGTTCTATAAATTAACCTAAAACCTCTAATTTTATTCATTCTTCTATAATTCACCTACTCAAATATTTCTCTCTCTACAAAACACTCTCAAGGACTCCATTGAGGACTTCAAGTAAATTCATTCAAAACTCTCAAGTTCTTCAAAATTATTTGGTTTTGTCACTTAAGGTATGTGGGTATTGATTCATCGATTCTTTCATCCATGAAGCTCAATCAATTTATCAAGTTTTCTATCAAATTAAAGTATGATATTTTATGGGTATTATGATCTCTAGTTCAATTGCATGAGTTATGATTCAAATTATGATTACGAGTCTATTTTGATATAAATTGATAGTTATTGCATTGAATTGAAGAGTTTTTCTATGAATTCTCCTATATTGATCTCTAGGGTTCATGAAGTAAATTATGGTATTTTCAATTATACTTCCTAATGATATCATCTTTATGAATTATATATGGGCTGATAGAAAGTACAAGATCATACACGTTTTCAAGTTAATTACACGATTTTCAAGTCAATTGATTATGCATTTGAGTTTTACTCTAAGTTCAAGGTATGAATTTCATGCAAGTTATGAAGGAAGGTGACTTAGGGACCTAAGTAGTGACCTAGGACCTAACTAAGAAGAACTGTCTCTTGAATGAAGACACCCGATCGGCCCGACTTTCCTAAATTCCCCCCCCCGGCCCTTCTCTTTTATTGGTCTGGATTTTTCGCATCGTTTTAGTCACAGTGATCGATGACTTCCTTGTCCATCCCCTTCTTAAACTCCGATTCATATATTTCATAGAGAAATCTCTTATCAAAGATAGACCAAGAGCCCTTTTTCATCATATCTAACTATATGAATTATGCAAATATGATTGTAATGATGAAAGGACAATTCTCACATTACAAGTATGTTATGAAAATGAGCTACTCTATGCTTTCAAATTTATGATCATGAATATGATATATGTAATTATGATTTTTATGCTATGTATGTATTCTAGGGATTTGACTTAGCACCGAGTGGACTTGAGGTAGGGCCCCTACAAAAGACCTAGTAGCAATCTCATGTTTCTTAAACTACATGCCACCGTAGGTTTCCTTCATGGCCAAGCTATTGGATCCACATATAGCATATGTATGACCCGCCTAGCGGGGTAGAGTCTAACTTGGCAAGTAGATTCCCCCTTTTCTTCTTTGTATGGGGAGACAATGGGATTCCGTATTATCTCGCATAGTCTTAGTGTCGATTATGATTCCTATCCCACATATGTATGATCTCTTATGTATGTCATGATTTGAATTATGCTTTTTAAATGCTTGGGTCATTATGATTTTCTCATGACTTTACTTATCTCATCTTATCATGTGTTTTACTTGACCATTGCATCCATGATTTACGTTGCATGTCATGCCCTCATACTTAGTACATTCGATTGTACTAACACATATTTTTGCCTACATTGTCTCATAATTTAGGGGTTGAGGTTGAAGATCATATTCATCCACGTGGCGAGTTAAGCTTTCATATTTGGCGGTGTTTGTGGTGAGTCCTCATTTATCGGGGACTACTCATCGAGTTTGTTATTTTTCTCAAAGACTTGTGTTATGTTTCATATTGAGAGTGAGCTAGGGACATGTCTTTTTCCCCCGCCCATGTTCATGAGTAGACGCATCTAGTTGGACAAATATTTTGAGTCTATGTTGTCATGTTACATTCTTCATTTACTATTCATGATTTAGACTCTCTTGTGATATTTCCACTTTTACTTTACATTATGTATGCTTATGATATGTACAAGAGGCTTAGTTGGAGCCCTACGGAGTTTCAATTATCGTGTTACGACTAGACCCTAGGTTGGGTCGTGACAATTAGTCAACCTAAAAGACATCACTAGGAACTCGTAGTGGCCATAACGAGTTCTAAATGAGATCTTAGGGATGGGTTCTGCCCTAATCCTCAACTGGTGGTAGCCGAATCTCAAATCAATCTTGGAAAATACCAAGGCGCCCTAAAGTTTGTCAAATAGATCGTTAATCCTAGGAATAGGATAACATTTCTTCACTGTCACCTTGTTCAACTGCCTGTAATCAATACACATCCGTATAGTACCCTCCTTCTTAAAGAACAAAACTGGGGCACCCCCAAGAGATACACTAGGCTTAATGAATCCCTTATCCACGAGATCCTAAAGCTGAACATTGAGCTTCTTGAGATTTTGGGGGGCCATATAGTATGGAGGGATTGAAATAGGATGAATACCCAGCTTTACATCAATGGTGAAGTTAATATCGCGATTAGGAGGAAGGCCAAGCAAATTGGCAGGAAACATATTTGTAAACTCTCGAACTATAGGTATTGAATAAGGAATAGGACCCTCCCTATTTATATCTCTAATACAAGCCAAGTATTCCAAGCATCCGCTAGCCACTAATATCCGAGCCCGAACAAAAGAAATCACCCCAACTTTCGTGCAACTATAATAGCCTCGCGACACAATTGGCAGGATACCAGGCATGGCTAAGGTAACAGTCTTGGATAGCAATCCAAGATAGTGCGGTGAGGGGATAACCAGTCCATGCCCAGAATCATATCAAAATCCACAATATCAAGCAAAATGAGATCAACCCTAGTGTCTCACCCCTGAATAATCACTATGCAGGATCAGAAGACCTAATCCACTACTAAAGAATCACCTATTGGGGTTGAAACACACAATGGCTCAAATAAGGGGTCTGAAGTCATACTCAGTCGAGGGGAACAATAGACAAATATATAAGAATAGGTGGATATGGATCAAATAAACCGGATGCGGGATAATGACATAATAAAACCATATATGTGATCACATCGTCAGAGGTCTCAGCCTCTACTCTAGCAGGAGCTACATAAAAGTGGGCCTGGGCTCCTCTACCCTGTGCATTGACCCTGCCGCATACCATACCTTCTTGGAGACTTCCCCATGCACACTGATGACCACCCCTACATTCCTGGCCCTGGCCTCCACCTCTAATTGGAGGTGCTGCTGCTGGTGCAAATCTAGCTACTTATGGAGCTGGTAAGACTAGCCTGTGGTGAGGGCACTCGCGGGATCAATGATCTAGCTCCCTACTCTCATAGCATCCTTGTGACTATTCATTCCCAGCTAGAGGTCAGCTACCTCAGCTAGAAGAACCCATCTGTGAACTACCTCGGCGCTGACTCAGACTAATACTAGTGCCATTATGATGATATAGGTCACCCTCTGAAATCGGAAGGGAGGCCTAGAAGGGGCCACCTTACTGGACCAGGTGAAATCTCTGGCGAGATCTGTTATTGGACTTCCTGGGTTTAAAGTGGTGCCCATCTTGGCTATCCTCCTACCTAGCTCTCTTGCCGCTACACCCTTGGGCCTCAAGACGGAGCTTCTCAAGCATACGAGCATGGTCTACCACATCCAAAAAGAAGCAGCCCACTGAGACTAAAGACTAAGCCTCAATCCGCAACTCGAGCCTAAATCTCCAGAAAAAGCACTGAAGTCTCTCCTCTTCAGTAGGTAAGAGCATGCATGCCTGGAGAGCTCATAAAATAGGGCCTCATACTCAGATACTGCCATGGAGCCCTGCTCTAACTGCAAAAACTGATCCTGGAGTGATCTCTCATGCTCCTGGGAATAAAAAAGACTAAAAAGGCCTTTGAAAATTTAACCCACGAAATCGTTGGGGACCTGGCTGGTCTAATCTCCAAATATGAACACCACCACTGCCGAATGGGACTGTCTAGCTGATAAGCAGTAAAGTTGGCTCCTCTCGATTCCACTAGAACCAAAGACTATAGTCTCTCTTAGAAAGTGAGTAGAATCTCGTGGGCATCCTAACCCACAACCCTAAAAACATAGGCGGTGACAGTCTAAGGAACACCCCGAGCATCTTCTATTCCTGAAGTGGCATGACACCCTCCAAATCATTCAGATGAGCGGCAGGTACCGGTGGCTACTGAACAACTGGTGCCTCTGGCATAGGCTGGTCCTATGGAACTGGAGCACCTAGAGTTGAGGCCTACTGCATGCCCCCAATAAAAGCCAAAATCTGGGTGAACATCGCTTGTAAGTCTAGAGCTGCGACTAGCTTGGTCGGTGGCTGGGCTAGTCCCGAGCCCATCAATAGATGATGTCCTAGAGCTACTGGTGGTTACACCTCTAGCTCCAAACTCTGCTCTTTATCCCGGGTTGATACTGCAGCCCTAGCACAACCTCGAGGTCGGCTTCTACCTATAGCACGTGTGCGAGCCATCTTGTAAAAGAGTGGAACAAGTGAGATTTCTAGAAACCGATAAGACACACATTGCATGACAGTGATACAAAAGAGACATATTCCAAAAGATATCCTGTAGTACCTCCCGGCACAGACATCTCCACATCGATCCGCAAGACACTACTAGACATTAGCTCTATACAAGTGATATCGGTGAACCTGGGGATCTAATACCAACTTTTCACGACCCAATTTTCTAGGTCATCATGGCGCCTACTATGACTCTCGAGTAGGCAAGCCGGCCCATATTCCAAAATTGTGAGTAATGGAATATTAGTGTAGAAGACCAATAATACAACCAAAAACCATAATGAAATAACAAAAACATAACTGAACGACGGAAGCTAAATGAAATATATACAAATAAAAAGATCCCTCCTAGAACCTAGAACTCACATGTACAGAGCTACTACCAAAAAGAGTACAAGTCCAAAAAGTGGACCACAGAAACAAAGCGGTCTCAAAAAGTAAATGACAAGCAAAATATATTTACAGAGAGAGACGGGTAACTCCAGAATGCTATATTCTCACTCTCGCCTCCGATCAAGACAGCAAATGGCTCGAATCAACACCATTAGCTAGTACTCAGACATGCATCATGAAAATAGATGCAAAGTATAGTATGAGTACCAAAACAATAGGTAGCTAGTAGGGATCATAGACCGACTGAGCAAGATAAGCAAAAGTAAATTGAAATGCGAGAAAGTAATCACAACCAAACACAAGGCAAGAAGTAAGTGTGGGTATGTACACAAGCATACTCAACATACAAAGAGACAAAACTAGCAAAATTCGCCAAGCTCCCATAAGCCCAATAGGAGTAAAGATAGTTGAAGTTAAAAGAGCGAACCCGATAAAGTTCCAACAATACCACTAATTTCCCAAACTTGAACCGAATCATCCAAAAGCCTGAGACCTTAACCCAAAGCTGAGAGTAGATAAGGATTTGAACCAATTATTCATCAGAGGATCAGGGACCCGAATCGAGATTTGAAAGTAATCACAACTTGAACCTGGTGATAGATAATTATGGATATGGACCACGTGTAAGCTAGACCACAGACTTAAATTGGGTAACAGTAGGTAAGGAGTCGAACTAAAGTGAGTAAGGAGCGACATACTTGAACTAATGCTGTATAAAAGAACTGAACTCGAACCATGGCTAAGTGAAGAGCGACTGACTTGAACCGATGTAATAATAAAGGCGGTGGGATCGAACCATGGCAAAAGAGAGACAAACTTGAATCAAGGAGATAATAAAAGTGGTGGGATCAAACCACAACTAAGTGAAGAATGATAGACTTGAACCAAGGTTATAATAAAGGCAAAAGGATTGAACCACATATAAATGAGGAGCGACAGACTTGAACCGATGCTAAAATAGTAAGGCTGAGGCATGAACCCCGCTTGGTGGGTTGAAATGGGGACTTGATCCACAAACAAAGGCGAGTTGGTCAGAATCAAGATCAGTGGACAACCAAATATCATTGGGAATACCCCCAAATGGAGAACCATTAATGAATCACTCAAACCGAACCACATTAAACTAGAGATAAGAACCAAGCAATACATGACTGATAAAAGAATAGGACATTATGGAGGGTCCCAAAGCTATGTTAATGCCTAGCTAAAGCTCAAACTATCAGACTCGAGTCTTCTATATAAATCTATAGGGAGCTAAGCTATCCGGAATGATGTTAAAGAAGTTCTAAGTCCTAGCAGCACCGAAATCATGCAAGTCTAAGGCAACTAAGTCTAGACTAAGGACAAACATTCTTCCAAATATATATCCAAAGGCAACACACACCACAAGGTATGGATGATCGAAAATAACCAGAGATATGCTTTAATAGTCCGACAATACCCTAAAAATAACACCTAGTGCATGAAATCTAGGGATTTAGCATGCTAGACACTCAAACCCCTCCAAACTTATACAATTCAGTATACAAATGCCTAAGCATGCTCAGTCTAAAGAGGGGAAAACCAAGCCTACCTGTAGGCTGACCAAGCGCGCTCCAACTCATAAAATCTGAGCTTTCCCTTTTTGAACAGTCTTGGAATGCTACCACATTGTAAAAAATAGAATCACAGCGTCACTACATTATTTTAGACACTAAATTCATAATTTTCAGAGACGGACCAATTTCGAGGTCCAAAATAGAAAATATAGGACCTGCGTTCGGAATTCTGGAAACAACCCTAAAATAAGTCCAAAAAAGCACCCCAAACTCACACATCAAATTGATACACCATTCAAGATTGGAAAATAACACGAATCGATCATGCAACCAAATTCCCACAATTCAAGCTAAAAGGAGCAACTAAGGTAGCATCTAAAAGCAAAAGTTTATCAAAAATAAAACCCACATGACCCAAACCAAGCATACTATGATGTTCCTTTTGGGAAAGCTCACAATTTAGACTAAAGAATCACTAAAAATGAAGATAAAATAGCCAAGATACAATCCTCCAAAAATTCTTAAAATTCCAATCCGAAAATGGTAATGGCAGCAGCTAAGTTAGTAACTTTACCTCACACAAAGCTTCTAAACGTGTTTCGAAGCTCACCAATGGATTCCTCAAGAAATTACCTTGAATTTAGACCGTTGGATAACCAAAGTTGGTTAAGAATTGGAGGAGAAATCGAAGTTTGAAGAAGTGAAATGTGGCTGACTTCGTCCTTGGTCATTTATTAAAAGTACAAGGTTTTGAACTTTGCGAATGCGGCCTAAGTGGCCCGCGAACGTAGAAGCTAAGAAGGTTGGCTGGCAAAAGAGACAAACCTTCACGAACATGGCCTGGGCCCCTCAAACACGGAGGGCAATTTCCTAGACCACCATGAACGTGGAGAACAAATCTGACTGCACTAGATATCAGTTGAAACACCAATTTTTACCAAGTTCAAATATTCTGACGGGGTGTTTGGAAATCATTTAGAATCTCATGTGTGAAAACGTGATATGCTACCCTACCAAATTTGACATTCTAGACTCAATGGTAGAATCAAAATTTCCATACAAAGTCGTTAAGACTAAAAGTGGGTCCTACACTCAAGTGTCATTTTGAGACAAATTTCACAACAGGCCTCGAGATTACACCAAAATCCTCGAAAAGAGAATGAAGGTTCGTTCTAGACCAAACTCGATATTCTAGAGTTAACCTCACTGTCAAAATTTTCATCCGAGTGTGTTTTCGAAGAATTTTGATTAAAGTCAACCATAAGCCAAATTTCAAAGGTAAAAGCGCAAAATGGCCCCAAACTCATACCGATAGCCTCGATACTTGTGCCAATCATACTACTAGCCTAATTTGGCCATTCTAAAGTGATAGAATGGTCACAATTCCATTTATAGGTCATTTTCTGAAGTTATGACCAAACTCAACTTTTCAAGTTATAAAAGCTCTAAAATGGAGAAATAGGCCTAAAACCCAAATGAATGACCAGGCAATCGAACATTTAGTTCTAGTAAGTCATAAACGACTTGGGGTCGCTACATGAACACTCTAAATGAGAGACTAAATGATTTAATTCAAAAATGACCTAGAGGGTCATTACAGAAATCCTTTAACCCCTACTTTTTAAGACAATGTAGGCAACAATATGCATTAGTACATTTGAATATTCTAAGAATGAGGGCATGACATGAAATATAACTCATAAGATGCAATGATCAAATAACATACTTGATTAAAAAAGATGCATAAAGTCATGAGAGAACCATAATGATCAAACCATAAAATGGACATATTTGAAATCATGAAAGGACATAAGAGAACACACATATATGGGATAGGAGCCATAACCGATAATAAGATCATGCAAGCTATAAGAATCCCCGATGTCTCCCCATACAACAGACGAAAAGGGCATCTACTTTCCAAGGTACACTCTACCCTGCTAAGCAGATCATGTACATATGCTATGTGTGGATCCACTAGCTAAGCTACGAAGACAACCTACAGTGGCACGTAGTTTAAATGGATTAAGGATGCTACTAATTCTTTTGGTAGGCCCCACCTCAAGCCTACTCGATGATAAGTCAAATCTCATGGAATACACAACATAGTAGTCATACTTAATATATATCATAAAGCTCATAATTCATAGAATAGCTCATTTCAAATCATACTTGAATGTGAATATTGACCTACCATCATTACAAATCATACTTGGATAATTCATATCATTAGGCTCCTAGGTCACAACATTGGGCCCTAAATCAACTTTATTCATACTTTAATGAAAATCATAACTTGAACGTAATCATAATTCATGATCATAATTCATACTTGAATTTAGAGTAAAACTCATGTACATAGTCAATTTGAATGAAAATCATGATAATACCTTGAAATCATTGAATTCATAATCATACTTCATAATATCAGCATTAGAAAATCATAATTCATACTTGAAATCATGCAATTCATGTAGGAACATACTTATAATGATCATTTATAATGATTAGAAGTATAATTTAAATAGCGCAATGCAATTTATCAAATTAGGGTTACAAACCTATTTCAAATTCATAAGATTTTAACGAAAACCTTTGGACTCCATGGGTGAAAGGGGCCCATAGATCAATCCCTACATACCTTGAATGAATTTGAGCTTAAAATTAAAAAAGGAGAGTTGTTCTTGAAAAAACCCTAGCCAAATTTGATGAAGAAGATAAACCATTCAATGAACCTTAAGAGGGAAGTCTTTTAGTTGATTGACAATTAATGAAGGTAAACAGTAGGTTTAGGAATATTTAGGATAATTTTGTAATGAATGTAGTCCTAAAAACAACCACATACATTAATAAAAGAATAGGTAAATGACCGGAGTACCGTTCATTTAACTAGAATTGAGGCTCACCATGGAAGACCCATCACGGCTTGTTGGGGTGTCCATGATGTTTGACTTGGAATTGGAATCCTAAAGTTGTAAGGGAAGGGTTTAAAAACTTCTTCCATGGAACCCCTTTACGGTCTATGGAATTTATTACAGCCCATAAAACATGGGCGTGGTGCAGGACCTGTAGAGTGGCCTATAAGAGTGACCTCCACCAAAACCACCATGGTCCATGAAGGGCTACACAGCCCCGTGGTGGTGAGGTATGGTCCATGCCTTGGGATCCTTTTTTGAGGTTTCAGGAGAGGGGTCACCACCGATGGATTCATGACCCATGCTTCTCACGACGGTCCACGGTGATGGACCTCACTCTACTGGGCTGATCCTCAGGGTTACCACCACGGTGTCTCAGCACCTGGTGCCAAAAATTGCAGGTTTCAGAAATATTATCTTTTGATCCTCATTTTCTGACTTTCCAATTTCCAGGTTCTTACATTATCTCCTGCTTAGGAACATTCGTCCTCAAATGGGAGTTAAACTATCATAAATTGAATAGGAAAGGAACATAGCAGCCCAACATGAATGAAAAACATCTCAATAATGCATAAAACATGAAATCTTTAATCTTAAGCAAAATCATTACTTTAAAACTTATTTCATGAACATGAATGCTTATAAAAACACGAGAACAACTAAAACACATGATTTGGGCTGGTTGGATCATGAAGGAACTAAATACCTCAACTAGGCACAAAAGGAAAGAGATGAGGATATCGGGGTATCATATCGGCTTTGGCCTCCCATGTAGCACCCTCCACCTCTTAATTCCTCTATATGATTTTAACTGAAGCTATATCTTTGTTTCTCAACCTTCTAACTTGCCAGTCCAAGATCTCAATCGGAACCTCTTCATAAGAAAGACTCTCCTTAACCTCAATGCTGTCTAATGGCACAATGGAGCTCGAATCACTAAAAAATTCCTCAATAATGGCATATAGAACACTGGATGCATCGACGCTAAATCAGAAGGCAAATCCAACTCATAAGCAACCTTACCAATTCGCCTCAAAATATGATATGGGCCAATATAGCAGGGACTTAGCTTTCCTTTGTTACCAAAATGTATCACACCCTTCATGGGTGAAATTTTTAAGTAAACCCAATCATTAACTTCAAATTCAAGTTCCCTTCCCCTACATTCGAATAGGACTTTTGTCGGCTTTGGTCTATTTTCAATCTTTATCTAATGAGTCTAAATTTATCCATAGCCTCAAATACCAATTAGGATCCTATCAAGCAACTTTACCTACCTCAAACCAACCGATAGAAGATCTATGTTGCCTATCATACAACGCTTCAAAGGGAGCCATCTCAATAATAGAGTGATAACTATTATTTAAACAAACTTTATTAATGGAAAATGGTCATCCTTATTTCCTAAAAATTAATCACACATGCTCTCAACATATACTCGAATGTATGAGTGGTACATTCGGCCTGACCATCTATTTATGGGTGAATGGTTGTACTTAGCTTCACTTGGGTACCAAGACCCTTTTGGAAAGATCTCCAAAATTGAGATGTAAAATGAGTACCTCAATCAGAAATGATACAAAATGGAATACCATGAAGCTTAACCAACTCTTGAATATACAATCTAGCATAGTCATTGATTGAATATGAAGTCATAACTGGGAGGAAATTAACCAACTTAGTCATTCAGTCAACAATCACCCAAATAGAGTTATTTTGCCTATGAGTACGAGGAAAACCTATAATGAAATCCATATTCAAGGCTTCCCACTTCCAAGTAGGTATCTTAATGTTTTGAGCCATACCTCTTGGTTTTTGATGCTCAACTTTCACTTGTTTACAATTAGGACACTTGGCCATGAATTCCTCAATATCTTTTTTCAGGCCATTCCACCAATATACTTCTCCCAGATCTCGGTACAACTTTGTGAATACCGAATGAATGGAATACCGTGAGCTATGAGCTTTGGAAAATATCATATCTTTCAAGCCATCAATATTCAGCACACACAGTTAACCTTGATATCTCAAAACACTATCTCCCCTTAGGAGAAAGTCTCAATGGCATTTTCGACAATCATTTTCTTCCATTCAACCAAAGAGGGATCACCATCTTGCTTTGCCTCTATATGTACCATAAGAAATGATTTAGAACCATTTTGATATTTGGGAAATGAAGGGCTACTAGAATTCACACCTCTCCCTTGAGCCTTAGGGTATGACACCCTATCATAAATGAACTTCTTTCTTGAACCTTGTCCTTGTTATGAATGGCCACTACTACCACAGGATCTAGCATTTGAGAACCCACCTTTATACCGAGATCTCTTAGAATCTCTCATTCTCATCTCTTTGAGTTTCTCTCCCTCAATTTTCTTGGCGAAAGTCATGAGCAGAGATATGTCTATTTCTTTGGTAATCATGGCGGTAAGATATTTCTTAGCATCCAATTTGGATACCCCCGATATGAATTAACTTATTTGGGCACGTCGATCGATAATTAATGAAAGAGCATACTTATATAGCTTAGTAAACTTGATAGAAAAATCCCTCATTCCCATGTTGCCTTGTTGAAGATTGATAAACTCCAACTCATTGGCTTCTCTTAGCTCAAGAGGGAAAAAGCGATCAAGGAAAGCAAGTTTGAAGACCTCTCATTTAATAGGTCCTTCATCCACCCTCTCTATCTTTCATTGAGTTGTCATAAACCGAGCCTAAGTCCTAAAGGTGACATGATCAATGAGACACCTGGAGGTACCTCACTTAAGCATCTTAGAATTTATTAAGCATTTAATAAAAGTCAAAGACAACATAACATCTTTTTCTATGTCCAACCATACTTTTTATATTAAAGACTTGGTGGGGACTAAGATATGTCCCTAGCTTACCCTCAAGATTTATTCAAAAATACCAAAATTTAAGGTAAGAGTCTAAACATAACATAAGCTAGATAAGATAGGAGTGTCGTTCACGGAACATAGGAACTCACCAAAGTGGTATCCTTCAATAATTAATATAGCCACGGAGAAGAGGGTGAGGAGCATCGCCGGTCCCTACATGGTGATATCATGTAGGCAAAAGAGTATGCATTAGTACTTTGAATGTACTAAGTATGTAAGTATGCTATGAAATGAAGAACATAAGACAGACATGAGTAAGCAATATGCATAAGTGAATGCATGTAGTATACATCATTATATGAAACCTTAAAATATTCATTTTGTGGGAAAGTGACCATAACCGACATTTAACACCATGCGAGCTATTACATGAAATTCAACATATCCCTCTATGTTGGCATAGGGAAACTACTTTCCAGGTAGAAATCCGATCAACTTTAAACATTTTTTAACTTTAACTTTAACATTTGATGGATACAAAGGCCTAGTCGAGAAGGGCTCATATGGTGGCATATAGTTAATAGAACATGAGACTTTACTCGGTCGAGTCCCCATATTAATGTTACATTCAGTGGGAGGTCAAATCCCATGAAATAACGTTTGAGCATCAATATAGCATAAGCCTTATATAACGTTAACATTAAAACATCAATTGGTGGAATAGCTCATTAAAACTTTTAGTTTATAATATCATCATGGTTGTCATATCCCATTTACCATCCTACTAATGAACCTTGACTTATAAGAAAATTTGGTCTACAATCAGTGATGGTATTCCGAGTACCATGCTAATCGGACCTACCTTTTGGGAAAATGTTCAAAATCATTGACGGCATACAGGGATGTCATACATGTTATATAATAAAGTTAAACATTTCATTTGATTCAATGTGAGGATTTTTCTTTCACATTAAAACCTTACTTTGGGTAAAAAGCCCTTTCATCAATCAATCATTTCATAAAGACTCTCCTTCATAAGCATTTACTTCAGAACATTCATTGTATTCAAACTTCATTTCAACTTTACTTTATCATAGGAAACTAGGTGGGTTCATTTCACAAAAACCTTTCAATGCCTTTAAAGACTTCTTGCATGAGAGTGAAAGAATTCATCATTTAAACATCTTAAAAAAACCCACCAATAGAGCTTAAAACTATTTTCAAGCCTTAATATAAGGACCTTGATAAATCATCCATTTCATGTAAATAAAAATCAACATAAGTCAATATAGACAAATAAACTTCAACTATTCAAGAATCTATACATTTGGAATCATAGTATGAAAACCAATAAAACTCATCACTTGAAATTGATAGTGAATATATATATATATATATATATATATATATGCATTTGGAATCATCATGTAAAAGCCCATAGGATTTCATCATTTAAAATTGAAATACTAGGTTAAGAAAATATTTGGGCTCCATGGGTGGAAGGACCCATGGATGAAAATCCATATACCTTAGAGTAAAGTTTGAAGAAATCTTGATGTTTGGTCTTCAATAAGGAGCCTTGAATCTCTTAACTTTGAGAGAATTGTTTTATAGGAGGAGATTTGAGAGTATAAGAATGTTGTTAGGTTATAAGATTTAGAAAAATGAAATTTTAATGAGTTTCGTCGGCCAAATCAGTGAGTTAGAGGTCTCATTGCTGACATATTCGGCAAGTCGCCAAATGGTGCTTTAGCTCGCCTAACTATTCGGCGTGTCACCAAATTGGCTAGTGAACTCGTCAAATTGTCCTGTTCGGATATACTTCGGTAAAATGACCATAACTTTCTACTCCAAACTTCAAATGAGATAAAATTGGTGGTGTTGAAAAGAAGAATCGAATAACTTTGACATGATAAGTCATGGGCCATATAAATCTTAATATTATGAGAGATATGTTCACTTGAAGTTGACCTTTACACGTACTCATTCAAAAACTTAATCGATAGAAATTCCTTGGACTTGACTTGGTGTTAGGAATCTCTTATGACCCTAAATCACCTCTAATACCCTTCAAATACTTAGGAATGCATCCTAACTCATATGTAAAATTAGAAGTCAATGAGTTTAATCCTATAAACCTATAAATAATGGTTCAGGTCTTGGCATAGAATTTTTTGAGGTGTTATAATATCTCCCCCTTGGGAACATTCATCCTCAAATAAGAATCACTAGCATAAAAAGGACATGGCATGAGGACTAGCAACCCAACATATATACAATGACACTTGAAATGTATCAAACATGAAAACTTTAAACTTTAGCATAAATCATAACTTTAAAATTCAACTTCATGAATATGCATGCACATGAGGACTTAGGAAAAACTGAAACATCAGAGTTTTAAGCCTTTGAACATAAATGACTTATTAACTTAGGATTGAGTAGAATGAAACAAATGAGGATAACATTTCATCATATCCGCTTTCACTTTCCATGTAGCACTTTTGACTTGTTGATTCCTCCAAAAGACATTAATGGAGGCAGATCCTTAATCTCTTAACTTGTTGATTCAAAATCTTAACTAGAATCTCTTCATAGGTCAAATTCTCTTCAACATTCACTATCTTAAAAGGAACAATAGAACTAGAATCTCCTACACATTTCCTCAACATAGACACATGGAATACCAAATGAATCAAGGCAAACTCCAATGATAAATCATGTTCATAGGCCACCTTACCAATATACCTTAGGATCCTACACCTCTATAGGAAATTTTATCCCAAGAGTACCACTCCTAACCACACTACATTTAATCAAACCTCAAGGCCTAATCAATAAGTACCCAACACACCGCACACTCACCCACATGCCAATCAACAACACATTCAAGCCTAGTTCTATAACCACTCTAACATACTCAATTGAAACCCTTAATAAGAAGTCATCAATAGCCTACTACAATTACTCACATATGTACAAACATGCATTCAAGTATAATTCTAACCACTTTATGGTTCTCTTGAAGTCATCATAACTTAAGAATTTTCCTTTCTATATTAGCATCTCTATATCTACATTTACATTAACTCCTACTAGCGGACACACCAATATACTCTTACCTATATATTGTATACAACAAGATTCATCTAGCTCTTTCTCTATATCTATAACCTTAAATGGAATAAGCATATTCAACTCATCACAATACAGAACACCCACTCTTCTCTATCTATAATGACTCATCTAATATCATCAAGCTTGGAACACATAACCGACCTTGATAACTAGGTACTCTATCTCCCCTTTAGGAAACGACTTCTACTTTCTTATCTCCAACCAATTCCTTCAACTTTACCAATGATGGATCACGGTATTAGTTATCTTAACACCTACTATAAAAGACGATTCAAACCCAATTTGCACCACCATAATCAGAACCACTCAACCTCACCCCCAATCTAGCCAACCAATGAACATCCCTTACAACTCCCTCTTTCATTCATCAACATAATCCACGCTCCCCATAAACACCCTACTAAGTTCACCGGCCATACATTAGCCTTACCCGAATAAGAATGCACACTCATGTCATAAAACACATTAGTCATGGGAGTCGACTTAAGAGAAGGACTTTAGGTCTTGACATCCCTAACCCACACAATATGATAAATGCACCCTTAGAATTAACTTTCAGGCCTTAAGACAAGAAATATCCTACCCTTAACTACTGAATCATGAATCTTCAATTCTAGAATAGACTGATTTGGCAATTCCAAAAATTTAGTATTTTTTTTCAAGAACTTGAGTTTGATAATTTATATGAATCGGATCTTTGAGCTGTTTTGACCTTTTCTTCTAAATTTCTTGTTTCTGGTGTCGTTGGACTCTATTTTTGATGGTGAATCATTATTTTATTAGATTTTATTAATTTAGAGCATTGATGAAAGGGCAAGGCTTAAGTTTCAGAGTAGTCAAGGTCGAGATTAAGGCAAGTAAAATTCTAAAGCTTTGTATGCTTTGTAGAACCTTCTATTCTTGAGACGTGCTTTGTAAAGTGATGTGAACTCTAGTTTAGAGTTAATTGTTATTCATGAACACACCTAAAATTGATTATCATGGTTATAAAAAGAAAATTTGATCTAATGAAGTGATATATTTGATCTGATTGACATTATTGACTTGTTATGGAGATTACACTGTGATATTCTTGATATGAATTGTGTATGATATTGGACTTTTCTATACTCTCATTGATTTCATGGGAAATTTCATATGTATTGAGTTGAATCTTATCATTGAATTCCAAATTGATGGTTATGTTGATAGAAAATGGTTTCGGCTAAGTTATGATGACATAGAAAAAAAAGACTTGAGGGATGTGCCACGCACCGTGGTTGTTACTTTATGATATTTGAGGGATATGCCACATACCGTGGTTGTTACTTTATGATATTCGAGGGATGTGTCACATGTCGTGGTTGATACTAAATGATAATCTAGGATCGTGCCACATACTGTGGTGGATGCATTAACCTACATGCATTATTTCATTGGGAACTCCTTGCATTACATTGAATCTATTTGATTATCTGATGATTTTCCCATACTACGTAGGGTGGAGGTCGCAGGTGAGCAAAGTACTTGCTTTTCAAAGGAGGCCTGAGGTCAAGCCTTTTGATGAAGTTATCACAGGTATCATCCCAGTTTCCCATCGACCTGCATCCGTGTTATTTGATCCCAGATCAACTTTATCTAATGTATCTACCTATTTTGCATCTGGATTTAATTTGACTTGAGATTGCATTTATGTACCTGCTCATGTTTTTACACACGTGGGTGAGACCCTAGTGGTGTATTGAGTACCACAATCTTATCTTGTTTCATTGGCCAGGTATGATACTTGGATAGACAAGATCATTTTGGGGATGGTTGACTTTAATTTGATATTGGGTATGGATTGTCTTTCTCATTACATGCTATTCTTGATTAATATCCTAAGACTGTGACTTTAGAAATACCTGGTGTCTGGAGGATCGAGTGGAAGGGCACTATTGGTTCCTATCCTAGTAAGGTCATATCTTACCTAGCGGCTGATTGATAAAGGGTGTATATCTTGTTTGGATTTTATTCGGGATAATAGTACTGAGTCACCTCCTATGGAGTCTATTCCTGTGGTTAAGGAGTTTGACGATGTAATCCCTACTGATCTTTTAGGAGTTCCTCCAGATAGGGATATTGAATTTGCTATTGACTTAGAGTCGGGCACTAAGCCTATTTGTTTTCTACCTTATCGCATGGCTCTAGCATAGTTGAAGGAATAATTGTAGGATTTGTTGAGTAAGGGTTTATTCATCCAGTGTGCCACTTTGGGGTATAGTGGTTCTATTTGTGAAGAAGTATGGGTCTATAAGGATGTGCATTGATTACAACCAGTTGAATAAGGTGACAGTTAAGAATAAATATCCTCTTCCTCAAATTAATGATTTATTTGATCATTTTTAGGGAAAGGCCTTATTCTCTAAGATTGATTTGAGATCTAGTTATCATCAGTTGAGGATTAGGCCATCGGATATTCCCAAGACAGCTTTCTAAACCTGATATGGCCATTATGAGTTTCTGGTTATGTCTTTTGGGCTAACCAACTATCTAAAAATATTCATGGTGTTAATAAAAGGGGTGTTTCGGCCGTATTTAGACTCCTTTATGATTGTTTTCATTGATGATAACTTGTGTATTCCATGACAGAGAAGGATTATGCTTGTCATATGAGATCGATGCTTCAAAAATTGAGAGATGAAAAGTTATATGCAAATTTCTCCAAATATGAGTTTTGGCTTGATTATGTGGTATCTCTAGGACATGTGGTGTCCAAAGAGGGTATTAGGGTAGATTCATCCAAGATTGAGGCAGTTAGAGGCTGGAGTAGGCCTACTTTTCCTCTAGATATTTGGAGTTTTATCAGTTTGGTTAGTTATTATAGACGCTTCACGCAGGGATTCTCTACTATTGCAACTCTATTGACTAAACTAACTTTAAAGGTAGTAGATTTTCGTAGGTCCGATGAGTATGAGGCAAGCTTCCAAGAGGTCAACATTTATAGGCTACAACTCCTATTTTGACCTTACTCAAGGAAGGTGTTGAATTCACCTTATTTTGTGATGCTTCCAGAGTTGGTTTAGGTGGAGTGTTGATCCAGACGGGGAAGGTAGTTTCCTATGCTTCTAGACAGTTGAAGGCTCATGAGAAGGACTACCTTACTCATGATTTAGAGTTAGTAGTAGTTGTTTTAGTGTTGAAGCTATGGTGTCATTACTTGTATGGTATGTATTTTGAGGTATTCACCGATCACCGGGGTCTTTAGTACATCTTTAATAAGAGGGATCTAAACTTGAGACAATGCAGGTGACTTGAGTTACCAAAGGACTACGACATGAATATATTTTATCATTCAGGGAAGGCCAATGTAGTGACTGATGTTTTGAGTAGGAAGGCTTCTAGTATGGGAATTCTTGCCACAATTAGTGTTGATAGAAGGTTCTGTGCTAAGGATGTTATGAGGCTATCCAATAGTTTCATCTGATTGTGAGTTTCTGAGGAGAGTAGAGGTTTTATCTCTTTTATTAAGGCTCACTCTTCATTAGTTGAGCAACTTCAGAAGTGAAAATTTGATGATGAAAAGTTATGCCTCATTCGAGACAAGGTATTAAGGTGTGAATCCAAGGAGTCTAGACTTGATACAGATGGTGTTTTGAGGATTTAGGGGATGATTTGTGTGCCCGAAGTGGGTGACCTGATCAAATTAATTCTAGAAGAGGCTCATTGTTCTCGTTATTCTATTCATCCAGGTGCAAAAAGGATGTATCATGACCTTAGCCATCATTATTGGTGGTGTGGGATGAACAGGGACATCAGAGAGTTTGTGTCTAAGTGTTTGACCTATTAACAGGTCAAGTGTGAGCACCAACGGCCTGAGGTGTTACTTAGAGGATGCCTATTCCTACTTGGAAGTGGGAGCGTACCACCATGGACTTTGTTGTGGGTTTTTCTTCCACTCTGGGTGGTTATGATTCCATTTAGGTAGTCATTGATAGAATGACTAAGTCTGCCCATTTCATTCCAATTAGGGTGAAGTATACGACAGAGAAGCTAACCTAGTTGTACATTAATCAGATTGTTTGGCTTAATAGAGTGCCTATGTCTATTATTTCTAATCGGGGTTCATTGTTTACTTTGAACTTCTGGAGGGCATTGCAGCATGGTTTGGGTACTGGGCTTAAAATAAGTACAATTTTTCACCCACAGACTGATGGACATTTCGAGCGGACAGTTCTAGTATTAGAGGATATGCTTTAAGCCTGTGTTATTGATTTTGGTGCTAGGTGGTATCAAAATTTTCCCTTAGCAGAGTTTGCCTACAACAACAATTATTATAACTATATTCAGATGGCCCCATTCGAAGTGTTTTATGGTAGGTGGTGTCGATCTCTTATTGGGTGGTTTGATTCAGCTGAGATGGACTCTTTAGACATAGACTTGCTTAGAGATGCCATGGAGAAGTTTCGTATGATTTCGGGTAGACTCTTTACATCCTAGTTAGGCAAAAGAGTTATCCAGATAGGAGAGTTCGAACATTGGTGTTCATAGAGGGTGATCATGTTGTGCTCAGAGTGTTGCCCTTGAAGGGAGTGAAGCGGGTTAGAAATAAGGGCAATCTTATCCCTCGGTTCATTGGCCCATTTGATATTTTGGGGCGAGTAGGAAAGGTGTCTTATTGATTGGCCTTTCCACCTAGCTGTGGTGCATCCTGTTTTCCATGTTTCCATGCATCAAAAGTATGTTTCAGATGAGTCCCCTATGATCTCCCTTGATTCGGTAGAGTTTGGTCCAAATTTCACATTTGAGGTGGAGTCCATAACCATTTTGAGTAGGCAGAGCATAGGACTACGGAGATTCAATGAAGGTGCAATGGAGGCATCGTTCAATTGGAGAAACAACTTGGGAATTAGAGGAAGACATGCGTACTCGATAACCACAACTTTTTGAGACTTCAAGTACTTTTTTTTACTTTATGTTCGAGGACAAATATGATATTTAGTGGTGAATGATGAACTTGATTTTTGGTAATTTTTTGCAAAATAATTATTTTAGCCCTCCTAGTAGTTGTCCCGAGTCATGTTTGATCAGTATTCAAAGTCAGTTTTATGAAATTCTTTGAAAAGTTAAGGTTCTTGAAAAGGCTTGAAATTTGAAGGCTTAAGTTGCCAAATAGTGGTATTTTATATCATTTGAAGTTTTGAGTCTTAGAATAAATTCTATTGATTCCATCAGCTCTGAAATGTGGAATTTGGTCTAGTAGAGTTGACAGAATCAAATTAGGAGTTATATCAAGGAATTGAAGTCATAAGTTGGAATTTCTTGAAATTTTGATCATAGGATTGACTTTGGTCAACATTTAGAGATATGATTCTTGGAATTGAATTCTGACGACTATATTTGTTTTGGGTGATAATTTTAGCCCTAAGAGTGGCTTTAGTTGAATTTTTTAGGGGTCCCGATTTTCATTGGTATTTTGAGGCCTAAATTATTTTTGTTGCCCCTTACTAGATTTTGGGTCAAGAAGACCTCGAACTCAAATTCTGACGATTCTATCGAGTCTAGAATGTCAAAATCGAGTCTAGAATGTCAAAATTAGTATGGTAGCAAATAAGGATTTTATGCATGAGATTTCGAACAAATCATAAAGGTTCTTTCCATGACTTGTGTTTGTGCTTAGTCTTGCAGATATCTGGTGTTAGTTTTTCTCTTCACTGCGTTCGAGAGGCTTTGAGTCACTTTTGGTGGAGGTTGATCTTTGTAGGCCTCTACATTTACAGAGCCTTGACCGTGATCATGAAGGGACGGATGGCGTGACTCTCGCATTGGCAAGGTCAAGTTGCGATCGCGGAAAAGAGTATAACCTGGTCATCGCGATTGCTGTCTAAATGAGCTGCGATTGCGAAGGATAAAACTGCCTAAAATAGTGACCTTCCAAAAATGATAAGAAACCCCATTTTCACCATTTTTTGTTATTTTGGAGCTCATGGGATGCGATTTAAAAGGGGGATTTCATAGAAACCTTTGGATAAGTAATTTTAAGCCTTAATCTTGATTACCCATTGATTATAACTCATTTTTAATATCAAAATAATTTTTTTAAAATTTTGAAAATTAGAGAGTTTTGTTCAAAAACTTGAGTTTTGATGATTTTTAGTTGAATACAACTCCATTTTTTAATAATTTTTTCCAATGATTTCCAAATACTTCAAAGAATATTTTTGAATAAAATTTCCAAATTTAGACCCTAATTTCGAAATTGGATCTTTGAACCATTTTGACCCTTTTGCTTGAATTTTGTATTTTTGGTGTCGTTGAGTCGAGTTTTTATTGTGAAATATTATTTTATGAGATTTTATCGATTCAGAGCATCAATAAAAGGGAAAGACTAAAGTTTTGGAGTAGTCGAAGTCGATATTAAGGCAAGTAAAAATCTAAACCTTCGTAAGCTTTGCAGAACCTTATATTGTTGATACGGTCTTTGTGAAGTGACATGAACTCGAGTTTGGGGTTAATTTTGAGTCATGAACACACTATGGTTGAATATCGGGGTTATAAAAAGGAAATTTGATCTAATGAGTGATGTATTTGAATTGATGGACACTGTTGACTCATTGTGGAGATTACACTATGATATTCTTGATATAAATTGTGTATGATATTGGACTCCATTATATTCCTATTGATTGCATGAGCATTTACATATTCATTGGGTTGAATCTCATCATTGAATTCCAAATCGATGGTTATGGCTATGGGAAATGGTTCCAGCTAAGTTATGATGAAAGAGAAAAATAAAGAAGATTGAAGGGACGTGACATGCACCATGGTTGCTACTTTATGAAATTCAAGGGACATGCCACATGCCATGGTTGTTGCTTTATGATATTTGAGGGATGTGCCACACGTCATGGATGATACTAAATGATAATTGAGGGTCGTTCCAAATGCCATGGTGGATGCATTGACATACATGGATTATTTCATTAGATACTTATTGCATTGTATTGTATCTATTTGATTATATGAGGATTTTCCCATACTATGTGTAATTATGACTAATATACATGTGATATTATTGATACCTATTTGGCCTATCTAAATTATTAAGATGATGTTGGACTTACATGCTACATGAGTAATATATACCGTTAGACAGGGTTGTTTAGCTTGCAGATTGTAGTTATGGAGGTTCAGATGGCATGTCGAGAGTACTTGACTCTATTTAGCTTTACATGTGTTTAGTATCTTACTTGATGAGTACCATGTTATTTCATAGTCACATCATTATATCTACACTTGTGTAGGTTTCGATCCCAGACAGTGATACTGACTCCTTTTATTTATCCACGGCTATTGGAGGATACTTGAGAGGTAGTTGTCAACGTCGACCATCTCTCTTGTTTTATTTCATTATGCTTTGTTCTATTTGAGAAACAAAAGCATCAAGGCTTTTATTTATCATTCATTTCTATTGTATTAGAGGTTTGCACATGTGAAAACCAGTCTTATGAGGTACTGTAATTGAGTAAGACTTCTTTTTTTACATAATTATCTATCTATTTAGATTGTTTCCGCATTAATTTCCAGTATTGTTTGGGTTGGGCTGACTTATTTAGTGGGAAAGGATAAGTTCCATCACACCCAAAATCGGGTCATGACAGTTATATACCTATAATAGATGTAACAAACTACATCACTGATACAAACAGTGTAGAAGTGAAGGAGAAGAAATTGTATAAGGATAAAACAATATTAGTCATTGTAATGGCTAAATACAAAATCGAGAATAGCTTCAATTTTAGCGTTAAAAGATTTGATAGTAAAAGTATGTAACTATAGTTTTTGTGCTATGTAATTATTTTTATATTTGTGTTTTTGTGATTTTTGATAAGGCATGATACATTGAAAGATTATGTATCATGGATAAATAGTGATGTAGTGTAACTTGCTACATTCGACAAGTAATTTTTGTTCTGATGTCTAATTTGAGTGTGATACATTGATGCAATGTATAGTTGAATTTTAATATACATATAGCTTAAATTTAATGTGATGTATCATGAGTAAATAGGTTTACCATGATAAATTACTAAAAATGTATCATATTGATTAAGAAACGTTCTGTATATTTCAAATCATATCTATTTGAATATTGATGTACCATGGATTTATGGTACTTTTAATGCTTGAAACTTAAGAATGTCCATGTTTTTTAAGCATTTGTTAGCATATTTGATGTTGGTTGTGCTTATTTTACAGGAAATTAAGTCGAAGTTTGATTGAGTATCACAACATTGAAGGAAGGTATTTTTCGGGTTTATGGGATCATCCTACGACTCATCGTTACTTATACGGCTCTTAGGTGTCAATCATCAAAAGATTAGAAAAAAATAAAAGTTGAACTAAAGAACACAATTGAAGTGAATGACTCATTCTCATTTTTATGGGTCGTCAAAAGAAGTCATCAAAGCAGCAGTAAATGAATGAGGGCAAAGTGAAGAAGACAAGTAAGTTCTACGGCTCGTCTAAATTCCTACGAGTCATAGAACCCACTCGTAACTTGAAGTTATAGGTGATGAAGAAAGGACAATGTCTATGACCTGATTTGACAAGTCATTCTTAGATTTACGAGCTGTAAAGAGTGGTTGTGAAGAAGAAGAACTCTTCTCTGCAATGTGAAGGATTACGAGTGGGGTCTACGACTAGTCTAAGATGTTACGACCCAAAGAAATAAATTGTAGTGTGCATGCATGTATTGTTTTTTCCTTCGTTTTGATTGCTTTTTAACAGTGGCCAATGTTAGAACTTGTCTTATCCTAACTTGCTGGATCAAGGAGGTAATGTATGGGGAAACAGATTAAACAATGAGATTTAGGGCTAATTATCCTCATCTAATTAGATTGAACGGATCAAGGGATAGCCCAATCTAGGATCATTCATAAGAGTTAGTAAAGCATACACTCCTAGACGGATCAAGTTTCATAGTGAAAAGTCACTTATTTTCTAGATCAAGGACTTAGGTGAAATTAACTTACCAATTCTACATGTAACACACTAAGAAAGAATTACTAATAAAAAAGATTTACTTAGTTAAGGATTCGTGGGGAACACATAAAATCCTAGTTTCACTTCTTATTGATTTAAACCACATAAAACCGTACTTTCGTTCGTTGATGTTTGTTATTTGATTTATTGATAAGTTTTATAAAAATCCCCTCTTTTGTTTTCTCTCTTTACGGGAATAACTTGATTACTAAAGCAAATAATAAATAATTGATCTAAAGTCTAAACCATAGTCTTTGTGGGATAGACCCTAACCTTCGTTAGGTTTTATATTTGATTAACGATCGCTTTATACTTCTTTAAGGAGGTGTAATTTGAATGTATCAAATATTTCTGGATAGTTTTATTCATGATACAAAAGAATTTTAAAGTATCTGATACATTTAACTAACTTTTCTACTCAAAATAATTGTACAACTATGTATTAAGATGCTACTCAAAGGACTGTGGTTGGAGTATAAAAGCATCTTGTAGGAAAACATTTTGATGTATTCAGAGTGAGATATTTCAATGATGAACATATATGTCCCTTGAAAGAAAGGATATTCAGCAAAGTTTAAGCTACTGTGATTTTTGTTAGTGCATTCACTACACTAAAATTGGTTAATCATAAGAGAATTCACACTTCAAATGATGTTATAGAGGATGTTAAAGCAACCTATTAGGTTGACATTATGTATCAAAAAGCATGGCATGCAAAGGAACATGCATTAGACATATTAAGGGGTAAACTTGTTGATGGAAACGGACATATGCCTACATACATCCATATGCTAAATATTATGTGTCCAAATTAATCTATAAGGATGCAAAAGTCACCAAGCAATGAGTTCATGTATCTGTTCATAGCACTAAGGTCATTGATTAGGGGGTTTCAATTCTGTAGACCTGTAGTTGTTGTTGATGGTGCTCATCTTGATGGAGCTTACAAAGGGATATTTGTATCAGTAAGTACACTTGATGGGGCAGATATGAATTTTTGTAACTATTAGAAACTGAATATCTATGTATCAGCATTTGTTGTACATTTGTTATGTATCTGAAATAGTATTAGGAATTTTTTGGGCTAAGTTTTATGTTTAGCTTGCATATTACCATTAGATTATGGTGTTGTTGACATGGAAAATGATTGCTCATGGTCATGATTTTTCCAACAGTTCAAGAATTAATTTGGTGAGAGGGAAAAATATGTGTGTGGTATCGGATAGGAATAAAAGTATAGAGAAGAGTGTAAGTGTTTTTTTTCTAATGTTTCTCATTATACATGCATATGACATCTATGAAAAATGTGTCGACACACTAAAAGAGGAGAAAAACTATACTAAGTGACCTGTTCTACACAATGGCCAAGTCATACTGAAAAGAAGATTTCAAAAAAATAATGGTAAAAGTGGAAAATAGTCTAAACTTCTGACTATAAAAGTAGTCAAGGGTTTATACAACTGTAAGCAAGGGAAGAATGATGACTTCTAACATCACAGAATGTATCAATGGATGTCTTGTGGAAGCATGACAACTACCTATTCAAGACTTCTCTATAGAGACTAGAATGTTATTTTGTGCTTGAAACTACAAAAATAGGGAAATAGCCTCATATACAAAGCATACTTTGGATAGAAACTTTGAAGATATCCTAGTTGTAAATACGACGAAATGTTCGAGACTGAAGATATGTATTAATTAATTATTTGATTGTATCTACTTTATACATGGAGTTTTACATTTTGAGAGATATATCATTCATTGTATTAATGTTGACAGGTTGTTGCTTTATCCGAATATATATTCAGTTTATGAATTGGGAAGAAGATACATTGTCTGTCTTGAAAGAAAAACATGCAATTGTGGGAGGTTTCAACTAGACAAGATACCTTGTCTACACACAATCATTGTTTTGAAGAGAAATAATGTTACAAATATGCACTCATACTACTCTGGTTACTGCAAGCTAATCGCATTACCAAATACATTTGAAGTGACAATGGTTCCAATGCCAGATAAGAAAGATTGGTCTGTTCCGAAAGAAATCTTAGTGGAAGTCATCTTGCCACCAAGATATAAAAGGATGCCTGGAAGACCAAGGAAAGGAAGAAAAAAAAATTGTAGTGAGAAGCTAAGTATGAGCACAAACTGTTGTTGATGTTGTGGACATGAAGGCCTCAATAGAAGATCTTATAATTTCTTTGCCAAAGAGAAGTGATACTTTAATTTTTGAAGATACATTCACTTTGCATTTGAATAACTTTCAGTTAATTGTTTTAAGTATAAATGTATATTGACTTTGAATTATTGAGTAGTTTTCTACATTTTTGTCAATTCCTTATGAATTTGTTATACATTTATAATGAAGGGCCTATTTTTATAATTTTAGAAAATGATACATATAATATTGAGGATAATATTCAGGAATTTGAATTTGGTTATATTTTATACATGATTTACGAATTGAAAATGCATTTGATACGTTATATTTAAAAATCATTTAAAAATGAATTTGATACATTATATTCAGTGTATTTGATACATTATGTTGAGTGTACCTGATACAAGCATATAATAAATATTTAATATATGTATCAGATACTTAATTGATAATGAACAAGATACAATTAAAAAATATTTTGATACATTTAATTTAAGTATATGTGTTTGTGTAATAGTTATTTATGTTAAGTCCCATTTGTATTAGTATGACTAAATGTGGATTCATAGATTGTTTAGAGTTATTTTTTTCATGACCCAATTTCTCAAGTCATGATGACCTACTATAACCCACTAGTAGGTAAGTCAACCCGTAACCCAGAACTACTAGTAATGGGTTTAAGGGTAGAAACTAAGCAAGAATAAATAATTCTAATATAAATAACAATTATAGATAAGCAAAAGACAAACCAAAATAAATATATACATTGATCCCTCCCAAAACATGAAAGTCATTAGTACAAAGATGACTAAACAAAAGAGTACAAATCTCAAAAATGGACCACTAAAACAAGACTTGTCTCAAAAAGCAAAAGACTAGTCTCTCTCTATATATATATAGATGGAGAATAGAATAGTACAAAACACCATGTGTTCACCCCTGCCTCCGAGTCAGACCGCTCCAAGCTGGAATCAATTTTGGCAACTAGTGCTCAGACCTACATCACGAAAAAAAATATAGAATATCGTATGAGTACTAAAATAACAGTTACTCAGTGGCATCATAGGTCGATTGATCTTGAAAATTAATGACGTTATGAAATGAGAGAATAGAATAGAATAGAGGCCTAAAGCATGATTTCTATTGACTAAGCGTGATTCAGTACTACCCAATCCAAAATTCTAACTAATCAACACATAATTACATTCCTAAAAATAATCTAACGAAAGGGGGAAATCATAGCCTAGTTGTAGGCCGATCATGCGCGCTTCAAATCATGGAAATGAAGTTTTCCCCTTCCTAACGACCTCTGAAAGCTTCCACGCTATAGACAAAAATATATACAAAATTAATACGGTCATTTTGATATTAAAATTATCGAATTTAGAGATGCACCGATTTTGGAGTCAAAATCGAGAATGCAGGACCCACTCCGGTAACTCCAAAATTAACTTTGTACAAAGGTCCTAAATGCTACCCCGGACTTGTGTTCCAAAAAGGAACACAATTCAGTGCCCAAAATAGTCCCAACACATACATACATCAAAATTCTCCAACAAGCTCAAAATACAACTAAGGCAACAGGAAAACAGGTAAATTTACCTACAACAAAGGGTCTACAGCTAATTCTGGTCACACCATAATATTTCTCTCAAAAAACCCCACACTTTAGGCTTTTGAATCGCCCAAATCGCCTCAAAATTGAGAGAGAAATTGTAGTTTGAAATTGTGATCACAACTTAAAATATGGACTAAAAAAATAAATTATAGAGGTTGCAAAAGCGACACCGACGTTCGCTGAAGAGACCCCCACTAGGACACGGGCACTACTTTAGCGATATCAGGTCTCTTAAGCGACCAGTCGCTTTAACAACCCCCACCCCAGGCAACGTGGTCTCTTTAGTGACTCTCTTGTCGCTTTAGCAACCAAGGGTTGCATAAGCGATGGCACCAGACACAACAGGTGCAAAATGGGATTTGGCTTGTCCAAGTCTCCAATGAGGTGCCCGAGAATTGTTAGGAATCCCATTCATGCAAACAAGATATGCTACTGCACCAAAATCAACTTACGGACTCAATGGTGCATTTAAAATTCCCAGCCAGGTTATTTTAATGAAAAGTGGGTCCCACGCCCTAGTGCCATTTTTAGTCAAATTCCACAATGGGCCGTGGAATTAGATCGAAAGCCTCAGGAAGCACACGATAGGTAATTCTAGACAAAACTCGATATTTCGAAACTAACCATGCTAACATAATTTTCAACCTAGTGCTTTTTCCAAGAATATTGACCAATGTCAACCTTAGGCCTAATTTCAATGGCTAAAGCGCCAAATGGCCTCAAACTTGCACTAATTACCTCGATACTCATGTCGACCATGGTACTAGCCTAATTTAGTCATGTTAAAGCTGATGGAACCTTCAAAATTTCATTTTGAGCTTTACCTTAAGTTATGACCAAAGTCAACTTTTCAAGTTATAACAGCTTTAAAATAGGGAAATGGCTTAAAATCTAAATGAACGACCGAGCAATCGAATAGTTAGTACCAGCAAGTCATAAATGACTTTGGTCACTATAGGAATGCTCTAAAAAATGAAAAGGAGGCATTAATGCAGAAATGACCTAGAGGGTCATTACAATATCCACTACTAAAAAGGACTTTTGTATGTGAAAGTAAGAGTCAGAAAGTATCTGAAGGTTCGAATAAGCCAGGGAACTACTCCTGCATCTCTTGCTTGGTCTCCCAGGTATCCTTCTCGACTGGATGGTGACTCTAATGGACCCTAATAATAAGAATGGTTGTAAATCGCAGTTGCCTGATATCTCTGGCTCGAATAGCAACCAACTCTTGTACAAAGGTCATATAATCATCCAACTCAACAAAATCATATCGTAGCACATGCGACTCATTAGGAATATACTGGCACAACATTGATACATGGAACACTAGGTGGATAGATGATAGTGCTAGAGCCAAAGGTAACTCATAGGAAATCTCGCCAAGTATCCTCAATATCTCAAAAGATCCTATATACCTAGGGTTGAGCTTACCCCACCGCCTAAATCTCATCATGCTCTGTATGGGCAATATTTAGAGAAATACGCAGTCATAAACTGCAAACCTCAATAGTCGACTCATACGATCCTCATAACTCTGATGTCTACTCTAAGCCATCCTGAGCCTATCCTAAAACACCCTCACCTGATCTAAAGCCTACTAAAGCAAGTCTGTACCACATGATCTACGCTCCGTGGACTCAAACTAACCAATCAGAGAGCGACAACGCCTACCATATAAGGTCCTAAATTAGGCCATCTGAATGCTAGAGTAGTAGTTGTTGTTGTACACAAACTCCACCAAAGGCAAGAAGTGGTACCACTGACCCCTAGATTCCATCACATAGGCACGCAACATGTCGTCAATGACCTGAATAATGTGCTCTGCCTGGCCATCAGTCTGTGGGTGAAAAGCTGTGCTAAGATAAACAAGGGTGCCCAATTTCTCCTAGCACGCCAGGAAGAAGGACCACCATCATGGCACTAAAGGAAGTATGAATAGGAAGGAAGTGTACCAGCCAATATCATGGCACTAAAGGAAGTATGAATGGGAAGTCCGAGGAAATCCTATAACAAAGTCCATGGTGATACGCTACCACTTCTACTCCGGAATGGGTAATATTTGAAACTTACCACAAGGCCTAATATGCTCAGACTTCATTTGGTGATAACACAAACATGTGAAACATAGTGTGATATATCTCTCCTCATACCGCTCCACTAGTAATGCTGCATTAAATCATGATACATATTAGTTGTGCCCAGATGGATGGAATATCTAGAATCATGGGCCTCACTAAGGATAAGCTGAATCAAACCCCCAATACTTAGAACACAAAATCGACCATTGAATCTCAAAACCCCATCTTTATCTAAAATAGCCTTAAGAATATCACTAGTTAACACCCTATCTCTTAGTTCCACCAAAACCTCATCCTCAAAGTGACGACCCCAGATCCGATCTAGCAAAGATGACTAAAACCCCTCATGGGCTAGTGCCCATTTAGAATCTTAGATATCAAGTAAAATCATCCAGTTAGCTAAGGCATGGATGTCCAAAGACAACTGTCGCTCTGAAACAAAAAGAAAGGCTAGACAACCCATACTAAATGCCTTTCGGCTTAAGACTTGCCCTACTATATTCGCCTTGCTCAGATGGTAGAGAATAGAGAGGTCATAGTCCTTTAGGAGATCGACCCATCAACGCTACCTCAAATTAAGGTCCCTCTGGCTTACAATATGTTAAAGGCTCTTATGATTAATATAGATATCACAACAAAACCTATATAGGTAGTCTCTCTGGATCTTAAGCGCTAAACTACTACTGCCAATTCTAAGTCATGAGTGGGGTAATTGCACTCGTGCAACTTAATTTGCCTTGATGCATAAGCAATAACTCAGCCCTGTTGCATCAATACACAACTCAGACTAACATCGGATGTATCATAATATATCGTAAAGACCTCGCCTTCAACTAAAAGAGTCAAAATAGGAGCGGTGGTAAGTAAATACTTGAGGCTCCAAAAGGTCATCTCGCATTCCTCTGACTATACAAAAGAAATATCCTAGAAAGTCAATTGGATAAAGGGGCTGTAATAGTGGAAAAGCCCTCAATAAAGCATCTGTAGTACCTTGCTAGTCCAATGAAGCTGCGAACCTCAATAATAAAAGTAGGCCTATCCCAATCTCAAATAGCCATAATACCCTCCTTGGTCAACACATGCCCCAAGAATGCTACAGACTCAAGACAAAACTTGCACTTTGAAAATATGGCATAAAGCTACTGATCTTTCAAAGTTTGGAGCACTGTCCTCAAATGCTGCTCATGCTCACTCGAACTCCGCGAGTATACCATTATGTCATCAATGAACATAATGACAAAAGAATCAAGGTATGGCCTGAACACTCGATTCATCAAGTCCATGAAGGCAGTAGGGGTATTAGTCAACCCAAAAGACATCACAAGGAACTCATAGTGGCTATAGAGAGTCCTAAATATGGTCTTAGGGATGTTCGCTGCCTTAATCCTCAATTGATGGTAGTCGCTAAGAAAGACCACAACACTTGATCCACTACTAAAGATTCACCCACTGTGGTCAAAACATGAAAAGGCTCTGCCAAGGACTCGGACCTTATACCCAACTGGGAGAATAATAGACAGATACATATAAATAAGTGGATCCTAGATCAAATAAACATGTAGCAAGCTGATAGCATTATAAAAGTGTACCTATAATGAAATCGTCAGATGCCTCAACCTCCGCCCTAGCTGGAGCTATACAGAAATGGACCTGAGCACCTATTCCTAATACGTCTGACCTATCTCCTGACCTGTCTCCCTATGCTTTACCTCTAGCATCCATTCGGCCGCCCCAACAATCTTGGTCTTGATCTCCATCTCTGACTAAAAGAGGAATTGCCATCTCTGGCCTAGCTGTTGAAGAAGCTAGTACAACCATCCCTCACCCTCACTGGGGGTACTCTCAAGACCAATGATCAAGTGAGCCGCATTCATAAAACCCCAAAGATGATTGCCTAGTAATAATCCAACTGTAGTAGGAAGGTTAAGCTAATCACCTCGAGCTATGGCTTGTGCTAGGACCAATCTGCTGATGTTGACTACCCTCTAAAATAGGTAATGCCACCTGAACAGGAAAGTTAGACTATCCCTCTCTCTAGTCTAGAGCCCACTATAGCTATCCTAGTAGCAAGGACTCTTATAGCTGCCCCATTGGGCCTTGTGATGAATATGGTCCATGGATCGGGCATGGTTGACCATATCTAAAAATAAATGTCCTACTGAAGCTAGATGATTTGTGTCAACTCTCAGTATGTACCACAATCCACAAACAAAGCAACAGACTCTTTCCTCCTCTGTGGGTAGAATCATAGTGGCATAGCAGGAAAATAAGTGGAATCTTGCCTTGTACTATGAGACGATCATAAAGCTCTGCTCCAACCTGGAGAACTGATCATGAAGACTGTCCCTGATGCTCAGTGGTATGTAACGGGCAAAGAATGCCTCTGAGAACTCATCCTAAGATACAAAAGGTGACATAGCTAGTTTAGACTACAAATACGAGCGCCACCACTTTCTGGTGAAGTCAACTCCTCTCTCATCTTACCTACCATTATCAGGATCTAGGTAAGTATGACCTAAATCTCTGGTATTGCAGCTAGTGCGGATGGTGGATGGGTTGGTCCCTTCTCCACCGGCTGTAGAGGTACATATGTTGCCTGTGGCTCTTCCTAAGGCTAAGGATCCTCCCCTCTATAATAGGTCGATGGTGTAGTCCTCGCACGATATCTCGATCAGCTTCTACCCCCTAGTTGGGGCTCTATCTTTATGCCCGATGCATCACCACCGCCTGTTATGCCTTGCGTGTGACCCATCCTGCCAAAGAGTGAAACAAGTGAGATTTTAAGGAACCAATAAGACACACACTGCACAAAAGAGAGGCAAAATAGGAAATATTCCTAACAATATCCCGTAGCCTCCCGAAGATAAGTCACGAATGTCTTTGCACCGATCCGCAAGACTCTACTAGATGTTAGCTCACTACAAATGAGACCGATTAACATATTACTTTGATATGAACTTGTCACAACCCAATTTTTCAGGTAATGATGGCACCTACTATAACCTACCAGTAAGTAAGCCAACCCATAACCCGGAATGACTTGTAATGGGTTTAAAGGTAGAAACTATGCAGGAATAAGTAATTCTAATATAAATAACAATTACAGATAAGCAGAAGAAAAACCAAAATAAATATATACACTGATCCCTCCCAGAACCTTAAAGTTACTAGTATAGAGCTGACTAAACAAAAGAGTAAACATCTCAAAAGTGGACCACTGAAATAAGACCTATCTCAAAAAGCAGATGACTAGTCTATATATATATATATCGATGGAGAATAGAATAGTATAAAATTCCATATGCTCACCCCTATCTCCTAATCAGACCGCTCCAAGGTCAAATCAACGTTGGAAACAAGTGTTCAGACTTGTATCACCAAAATAGATGCAGAGTGTAGCATGAACACCAAAATGATAGGTACTCAGTAGGCATCATAGGCCAACTGATCTTGAAAAGTAAAGACGATATGGAAAGATAAAATAGAAGAAAACAGAGGTCAAGAGAAAAAGTCTAAAGTAAAGTAATGTAACGACATGCACACGTGCGTAGAAAGAACTAACTAAGTAATCTAAAGCTAAACTACACTTAACTGGGCCCTCATAAGCCCATAAGTTACACTCGTGTGCAAATTTAAGTAAAAACCTGAATGGACCCCCATATGCCCGATGAGTACATAGAATAGTTATAACTACTGAGAACTAAATTTGATAACCCAAAATTGAAGAATGTAAAACCATAACCTCAACCTAAACTAGTAAAATTTGATAGTAGGGTGGCCCGACCTCTTCGCAGATGCTCCCAGAAGAACCCAAGAACTGATCATGTATCAAGTCATTAAGGCCAGACCTCTAAATGGATACTCCTTGTAAGGTTCTAAATGTTTGAGGGCGGACCTTCTAACTGGATGCTCATTAAAATTGTAGATACAGTCAAACTCGAAGCTTGAATCAGAATATCCGACAAAGTGCCCAATATAGCAACTATAAGTGTTCCCAAATATAAATAGATGTAAAACTTCTTGGATCGCCGTCCACACTACACTCAATCAATAATCCATTAAAACTGAATGCCCAAGACAATCTTGAATCGCAGAACAGAAATGGTGGCTTTGTCAAAACTCATGAAATCATAGAATCAGGGAAGTAGAGATAGAAGGTTATCAGAGAAAATATAATGCCAAGATTTGACCCAAACTAGCAGACTCAAGTTTCATAACCCAACCCCGCGGGCCATGACGATGCCCGAACTGGACACTCACGTACACCCCTGCTAACTATAAGGAAACCCACCTCCTATTTATATTATAACATGTCAACAGACATCATAATACATAAGCTAATGAGGCTATCATAACATGTAGGGTCGTTCCATAAAACACAAGCGCGAGCCGACAAGGCTTCCACGATAAAGAGAGCATTCCAAAACATAAGTCATATAGGCACAACTATACACACATAAATATATACCCCATATACATATTCACAGACTTCTAAGAATAAGAACAGTAACATAAGGCGGGACAGAGCCCCCGTCGTACCCCTAAATTAAACAAATATATCCATCAAATGACCAGCATCAAAAGCTAGGCTCCGGGATAGTTGAGCGCTTCCAATATAGCTAAGTGGAAATCCTAAGCTAGTGGATCCTCGAAATAAACATATGTACCTGCGGGCATGAAACGCATCTCCCCGAAGAGAGGAGGTCAGTATGATATATGTACTGAGTATATAAAGCATAACATAGTATAAGTGAGATTATAGCAGAATCAGGGGTGCAGGAAACAAGTATAACATTTAATAACTCATTGCACCTGCATCTTATAAAATAAGGGAATTATATCATCCTCTCATACCATATCCGGCCCATTGTAGGACTCGGTGTTATCATATCCTCGTATATGGAAACATACCATCGTATACGACATCATCTTATATGTTACAAATACATCATTATGCTTTTATATGCATGCCTATATACTGTATCTGGCCCATCATGGGAATCGGTCTCACAAATGTTTCATTAGGTCATCATATACATATATGTGTTGTACCCGGCCCTCTAGTGAGGGACTCGGTAAATAATCATACTATCATAATAATCATACCATCATATATCGTACCCAGCCCTTTATGGGACTCGGTCGTACCTGACCCTTTATGGGACTTGGTGAATGCTCATATCATATATCATACTCGGCCCTTTATGGGACTCGGTCATACCCAGTCCTTTTTGGGACTCGGTGAATAATTATGTCATCGTATATCATATCTATCCCTTTATGGGACTCGGTCATACCTGGCCCTTTATAGGACTTGGTAGTACCCGGCTCTTTATGAGACATGGTGAAAGATGTATTAACAGCATGCACGAGTAGAGTAGTGATTAACCATATGGAATTAACTCATTATCTGAGACTCGATATAACAATCGTCATGAACTATCATTTGAGGATCAAAATTATCATCATCTCAAGTCTCCTGTAAATGCCATTAAGGGCCATATCAAATGGAGTCTCAAGAATCATAGACTTTTATAAGATAATGCCAAACGGCTTATGAAATCTGTGACACTTATCATCACATAGTCTTTAGAAATAGGAGCTTACGTACTCAGTCACTACTTAACATATAGAAGGCTCGAGGGTAGTAGTTCAACTACTTTAGGACTTCTAGTATTCAGGTTAGGACTTCTAGCATTTAGGAGTGAACACGAGTCATGAGTTATGTCCAAAACTTATGGATTGAACTCCCTCCAAACTCGTATCATATATCTATTTACTTACATTTAAGACATTCCAAAATAAAGGAGAGATAGGCTTTACGTATACTACCCTTCATCATATAGAAGCCTTAAAAGGCAATAACTCAACTATTATAGGAGTTCTAATACCAAGAAGTGGGTAAGAATTACGAGTCATGCCCGGAGTGTTATGAATGGAATTATCCCCACATTTCATATACAAACCACTTATGGCTAAGAAATGCCAAGAGAAAAGAAGGATGGCTTCACATACTCATCACTTCCTAACGTGTGGAAGGCTTGAGAAGCCCTAGTTCAATTACTACAAGAGTGCTTTCATGAAGAAGTAAATAAGGACCATGAATTACGCTTGGCATTTATGAGTAGATTTACCCTCAAGCTCAAATTATCCATTACTTAACTTGAAGACATGCCAAAAGAAGAGAAAGATAGTTTTACATATCTCTTATGGGTTACTCGTAACCACATTCGCGTCGTCGTCCTCTGAACCTATTTAATACAAAAATAATAGTCATATTAATAACCTTCGACTCTCCATTTCCTACATTTGCATTCAATTATCCATAGGAAAATTTCATTGTTCGCCTTTCTCGACTAGTCTAAAAGTTAGTTAAGAAGTTAACGGAAATCGGGCAGCACTTCCCCTATAACTTTCCCTATCCGAACTTCCAATTACATCCTCAATTACTACAACCAACCAAAAACAACAATCAGCAGCTTATATACAAGTAAACCACTTCAACATTACAAATACAAACTCCAAACAATTTGCTTAGTAGTTCATACGCGTTTTCGTGGCTTTGGATAGTGATGGTGGATTAGGGTCATGTTCTCATTTAGGGTCGGGGACGAGGGTAAGGAGGGGTAAATGGGTTAAAGGAGAGTCTAGACTAAGAGTAGGTTCTTGGAACATTGGGACGTTAACGGGAAAGTCAATAGAGCTAGTTAAGATTCTTAAGAAAAGGAAGATTAATATAGCTTGTGTCCAAGAGACCAAATGGGTAGGTACTAAAGCTAAGGAGGTAGACGGGTATAAGCTTTGGTTCTCTGGTAGATCAAAGTATAGGAATGGGGTAGGCATTTTAGTAGACAGTGATCTAAGGGATCAGGTGGTGGAGGTTAGGAGAATCACTGATAGGATGATGTCGATTAAGGTGGTCATTGAAGGGACCACTTTGAACATTATTAGTGCTTATGCGCCGCAAGCGGGCTTAGTAGAGGAGGAGAAGAGGCGCTTTTGGGAGGATTTGGACGAGTTAGTGGGAAGCATACCGCCTACTGAGAAGCTTTTCGTGGGAGGTGACTTCAATGGGCACATCGGGTCTATTTCGGGAGGGTATGACGATGTGCATGGAGGCTTTGGTTTTGGGGACAGAAATGGAGGAGGAGTTTCACTTTTGGAGTTCGCAAGAGCTTTTGGGTTGGTGATAGTTAATTCGAATTTTCCAAAAAAGGAGGACCATTTGGTAACCTTCAGTAGTTCGGTGGCTAAGACTCAGATAGACTTTTTACTCCTTAGGAAGGATGATAAAGGTCTGTGCAAAGACTGCAAGGTCATTCCGATAGACAACCTTACAACCCGACATAAGCTCTTGGTAATGGATTTAGGGATCAAGATGACGAGGAAGAAGAGGGTCGGGAATGATCGACCTAGGATCAGATGGGGGAGTTTGACCACGGCTAGTGCTCTAGAGATGGGAGAGAAATTGAAGGACATGGGGGCCTGGAATAGTAGTGGGGATGCGAACAGTATGTGGGATAGGACGACTAGTTGTATTAGGGTTGTAGCAAGGGAAGTGTTGGGAGTCTCGACAGGCAGTCGTAGTCGACATCAAGGGGACTGGTGGTGGAATGTAGAAGTGCAAGGGAAGGTGGAAGCAAAGAAAATGGCATACGCGAAGTTGATAGAAAGCACGGATGAGGTGGAGGAGTGGACGAATAAGGAACTTTATAAGATGGCGAAGAAGGAGGCGAAGTCGGCTGTTTCGACGGCAAAAACGATAGCTTTTGAACGCCTCTATGCTGAACTAGAAGAAAAAGGTGGGGATAGGAAATTGTTCAAGCTAGCCAGGGTGCGGGCGAGAAGGGAACGCGATGTGGACCAAGTGAAGTGTATTAAGGACGAGCATGGAAAAGTATTGGTAGAAGAGACTCTCATTAAACAGAGGTGGCAGTCATACTTCCATAAACTCTTGAATGACGTAGGGGACAGAGACTTTGTGTTGGGAGATTTGGAACATACAGAGAGGCGTCGCAATTTTGGATATTGCAGGAGTATTAAGGTCGAAGAGGTTAAGGGTGCTGTTCGTAGGATGCGCTGGGGAAGAGCAACCGGACCTGACGAGATTCCTGGGGAATTTTGGAAGAGTGCCAGCTTGGTAGGTTTGGAGTGGCTGACTAGGTTATTTAATGTCATCTTTAAAACGGCAACGATGCCCGAAGAATGGAGGTCGAGTGTAATGATCCCTCTATACAAAAACAAAGGGGATATCCAGAGTTGCAACAACTATAGAGGTATCAAGTTACTAAGCCACACTATGAAAGTGTGGGAAAGAGTGGTGGAGATGAGGGTGAGGAGAGGCGTGTCTATTTCAGAGAACCAGTTCGGATTTATGCCGGGACGCTCAACTACAGAAGCCATCCATCTTATGAGGAGACTGGTGGAGCAATATAGGGAGAGGAAGAGGGACTTGCATATGGTATTCATCGACTTAGAAAAGGCCTACGATAAAGTTCCAAGAGAGATACTATGGAAATGTTTGGAGGCTAAAGATGTACCTGTGGCATACATTAGGGTGATCAAGGACATGTATGAGGGAGCCAAAACCAGGGTAAGGACAGTAGGAGGGGACTCAGAGCATTTCCCAGTTGGGATGGGGTTGCATCAAGGATCAGCTCTAAGTCCATTTTTATTTGCCTTGGTAATGGATGCATTGACGCGACAAATTCAAGGTGAGGTGCCATGGTGTATGCTTTTCGCGGATGACATAGTCCTGATTGATGAGACTCGTAGTGGAGTTAATGCTAAGATGGAGGATTGGAGACATACCTTGGAGTCTAAAGGGTTTAAGCTGAGTATGACCAAGACAGAGTACTTAGAGTGCAAGTTTAGTGAGACACCTCACGAGGTTGGCGTGGAAGTTAAGCTTGGTGCCCAAGCTATTCAAAAGAGAAGTAGTTTCAAGTATCTTGGGTCTATCATGCAAGGCAGCGGGGAAATTGACGATGATGTCACACATCGTATTGGGGCAGCGTGGATGAAATGGAGGCTCGCTTCCGGAGTGCTATGCGATAAGAAGGTGCCACCACAACTTAAGGGCAAATTCTACAAAGTGGTGGTTAGACCGGCTATGTTGTATGGGGCAGAGTGTTGGCCAGTTAAGATCTCTCACATTCAAAAGATGAAAGTTGCCGAGATGAGAATGTTGAGATGGATGTGTGGTCACACCAAGAGCGACAGGATTAGAAATGAGGCTATTCGGGACAAGGTAGGAGTGGCCTCGGTGGAAGACAAGATGCGGGAAATGCGACTGAGATGGTTTGGGCATGTGAAGAGGAGAGACACAGATGACCCAGTGAGAAGGTGTGAGAGGTTGGCTATGGATGGCTACAGAAGAGGTAGGGGTAGGCCGAAGAAGTATTGGGGAGAGGTGATTAGACAAGACATGGCTCAGTTACAGCTTACCGAGGACATGACCTTAGATAGGAGGCTGTGGAGGACCCACATTAGGGTAGAAGGCTAGTACATAGTATCGTTATTCTTCCCTATTCATAGGCGCACTAGCACATTACAATTCCTTGTACTCTCATTTCTGCTATTTCTGTTACTATTTATTGCTTTCAGTACTTTTGATTACTCTATTTTATCTGTGATGCCTTCGTAATTTATTTTTCTATAGCGCTTTGAATTTTTTTAACTTTATCTGACCCCCTTTTCCGGTTTTTTTTTTTTTTTTTTTTTTTTTTTTTTTTTTGAGCCGAGGGTCTCTCGGAAACAGCCGTCCTACCTTGGTAGGAGTAAGGTCTGCGTACAATCTACCCTCCCCAGACCCCACGTTGTGGGATTTCACTGGGTTGTTGTTGTTGTTGTTGTTGTTGTATGATACCAAAATAGGGTTTTTAATCTCTATTTCGTAAAACCCTTAACCATACAAAAATGGAGTATTAATGGCTGCAACCAGCAGCATATATAGACATTTTTATCCACATTCCAACCCTGCAACATAGACAAATCACCTCCAAACACGACACCACACTAACAACAACACTAGCAGAACTTGAATCCACTAGAATAGCTTCAAAACAACCCCTACATGGCCTACAACATCCTTCAGCCGTAATGTGCATATTTTCACATTTCCAATCCATATTTATACAGCCACAACATGCTTAAACCCTTAATAAAACATGGGAAAAGAGAATCAAGTCATAGCTTAACAAATTAGCTTCCGAAACTTGCCGAAAGGTGTAGGTTTACGTCGAACCTCCTCGCTGCCCCAACTATTCATCTACGTTGTTAAACACCGTTATTTAACCGAGGAATACCTTATATAATTAATTAACGAAGCAAAAGTCAAGGGATTACCTTAAATTTAGCCAAGTCGTGGCTGCCTTTCTTTTTCTCTCACATTTTCTCTCAATTGCTTAAGGCTAAGATGCTGAAAATGAGATATACTCCAGCATATAACCCATATATACACCTCCTTAGGAGGTGACATGTGTCAGACCCTAAGGATGACACGTGTCCAGCCCTTATTGGGCCACTGCATCCATGCAATGCCTCCTAGGCTACCACGTGACAGGGTGGAGTCCACCCCCAAGAAAGTGGGTTACCTACTTGACCCTAAGTAGGTGCATCACCTATTGCCATATGTCAATCCCTCACGCTGCCACATGTCATCTCCTCAGGCCACCATGTGTCGTCCTCTTTTTTGTAGGTTCGTAATCTCGTCTTACTTTAAGAACCTATGTAATCCTTTCTACATAAGCTCGTCGTGTACTCAAGTAGCTTAGTATGTAAGACATCCAAGTTGGTAGCTTACCCAAGTAGGTTGAGTACCACGACTCCTTATTTGGCCTCCAACTCCTTCCAAGCCGTCTAGACCTATTTCCAACCGTCACTACTCATGTAGAACTTCATAGATAACCTGCATCACATGGCAATCATTTAAAAAAAATATGCTCCAATGTACAAAGGTGAGGGGTATAACATCAAGTCTGCTACACCAGTCTACAAGGATTTAAGCCCGCCGAATGATGTCGAGTCAAAATAAATGTCTATCGGGTCCGAATCATACATTTCTAATGCAAGCACAATTCAGACCCGGACTAAGGCCAAACATGCTTCAAATAAATAATAAAATAAGTATATGAATACACCCCTAGGATGGATGATCAACAAAGCAAGTAGCATGCTAACATGTATCCGATAAAACCTCGGAAAGGCCTAAGACATGATTTCTAATGACTAAGCATGATTCAGTACTACCCAATCAAAAATTCGAACTAACCAACATGTAATTACATTCCCAAGATCAATTTAAAGAAGGGGAAACCATAGTCTACCTGTAGGCCAATTACGTGCACTCTAAATTAGGAAATCGACTCTTTCCCCTTCCCAACGGCCTCGTAACACTGCCACACTATTAAAAATAGATACATAATATTAATGCAATCATTTTGACATTAAAATTATTGAATTCGGAGATGGACCAAAATCAAAGTCAAAATCGAGAATGTCGGACCTGCTCTAGTAATTCCACAATTAACTTCCTACAATTACACGCTACCTCAAACTTGTGTTTTAAAAAGAAACACAATTCAATGCCCAAAACATTCCCAACATATACATAAATCAAAATTCCCCAACAAGCATGTAAATTTACCTCCAATAGATAATTATGATCACACCACGGTATTCTTCTCGAAAAACCCCACACTTTTGCCTTTTGTATCGCCAAAATTGCCTCAAAATTGAGAGAGAAATCATAGTTTGAATTGTGATCACAAGCTGAAATCTAGACTACAAAATTAACTTACAGGGGTTGCTAGTCTAAGTGACCCCCACCAGGAGGTGGGCTCCACTTTAGCGACATCAGGTCACTTAAGCGAAGGTTAAGTCGCTTTACCAACCACCACCCCAGGTGGCCTAGTAGCTTTAGTGACTTCCTTATAGCTTTAGTGACCAGGGGTCACATAAGCGGTGGCACCAGACATAGTTGATGCAAAATGGGATTTTTGTTGAAGCGGTTTTTCTTTATCCATGGGCAATGTCATGTCCAAATCTCAAGTGGGGTGCTCGGGATTCGTTCAAAACATCGTGAGCTCAAATAAAATATTCTACCCTACCAAATTTGATATTCTCGAATCAATGGCATATTCAAAATTCTCATATGAGATCATTTTAATGAAAAGCGGGTCCCACACCCAAGTGCCATTTTTGCCAAATTCCATAATGGGCCTTGGATTAGAATGGAATCTTTGGGAAATGCACGAAAGGTCATTCTAGACCAAACTCAACATTCCAAAATTAACCGTGCTGATAAAATTTTCATCTGAGTGCATTTTCTAAGAATATTGAACAAAGTCAACCTTAGGCCAAGTTTTAAAGGCTAAAGTGCCAAATAGCCTCAAACTCGCACAGACTGTCTCGATACTCGTTATAACCATGATACTAGCCTAATTTGGCCATTCTGAAACTAATGGAACAGTCAGAATTTTATTCACAAGTTGTTTACCTAAAGTTACGGCTGAAGTCAACTTTTTAAGTTATAATAGCTTTAAAACAAGAAAAAGGGCCAAAACTCCAAACGAATGACCAAGCGACTGAACAGTCAGTGTCAGCAAGTCATAAATGACTTGATGTCACTACAAGAATACTCTAAACGATGAAAATAAGGCATTAAAGCAAAAATGACCCAGAAGGTCATTACAATTTTTAAATGTATCAAATACCTTAGGTTATTTGCGTAAAACTAAATGGCATATACATAATGTTTGAAATCTAATACATATGATGAATGCATTTTTATGCTAATATATCTGATGCTTAATTGTAAAATGATCTAATTTAGCAAAAAATATATATTTAATTATCATTTGAAATTGATACACGACAATGTGTATCACTGAGATGTAACTGATAGAAGAGATATTGTTATGTATCATAATCTCATAAAAGATATATGCAACAATAAAAATGGACCAATTGAAAGCACCACTTAAATTCAATAGCAATTGATAATTAATTGCACAACAATTGTTAAAAACGGGAGAGATTCATAATAGTTTACAAGAGTACTTATCAAAAATATTAACTAATAGAAACATAACTATTCTAAAGTTCACTATTACTACCAGATCCACTTCTAAAGTTTACTACTACCAGATTCACAACTACTCAACATAGCTATAATCTTATATGTAGAGCTTCCAAATATAGTACTCCCCCTATTATATGTAGAGCTTCCAAATATAGTACTCCCCCTCCCCCATCTCATTTTATGTGCCACTCTTTTCTTTTTAGTCCTTCCCAAAAAGAATGTCACCTTACTATAATTAGAAATAATTTAACTTAAATATTCCTCGTTTACCCTCAATGAAATGATTTACAGCCAGAAAAATATCTAAGGTTTATTTTAGACCACATGTTTTAAAAGTATTCCTTTTTCTCTTAAACACTGTGTCAAGTCAAATTGTGTCACATAAATACCATGACCCAATTTCTCAGATCATGATGGCACCTGCTAACACCCACCCGCAGTTAAGCCTAACCCTAAACCCTTAGCCCAGAAAAAGAGGCAATGGGCTACCAAGAGGAAGATGAACAAATAAAATGGAAGGTAAAAGCAATGAGAAGTAAAAGAACAACTTAAATTAAACACAAAGAACCATCCCAAGATCTGGCATCAGTTGGTAATTGAGCATCTAAATCCTAATATCAGTATGAGGCTTTTACAGATACAAATATAATTACAGAAAATCTTTGAAAGTAGGTAAAGACTAGTCCTAATCCAACATAGATGGAAATCAGCAACTCCGAATGTCAGGGGCTCACCAAATCATCGAATCAAGATGCTTCGAACCAATCCAAATCAACGGCGATTACCTGTACTATGACCTGTAAGGGGAAGAAGTGTAGTATAAGTACCAAATGAATAGTACTCATGAGGCATGGGCCGACTGAGATCCACAGATAAGGCAAATATAAATCACAGGTGATCAGGTAAATATAACACAAGTAAGCAAATAAGATCTAATACAAGATAGCAGGAAATGATAGTAAAGAGCTAGAATATATATATATAAATAAAGGAGAAAGGTCCAAAGAACGCACCTGCACGAGCAATCCAGCACCCAATTTATAGTAAGGAGGCTCTAAAGGAGTCAACAAATCAAAGACGGAAGCACTAACTATTATTGGTAATCACAAATCCACCTATGGACTAAACTAACTGAATCTAGCAAGAAATTACCAGCAATAACCCAAGCTAAGACATCTTGCAACCCAACTACAATACGAGAAGAGATAAGTACATGTCTAATCAAATAATAATTGATCGTACGCCCATACCCCTAAAAGGTACAAAAACTGACAAACATACCCTTGACTTCTATAAAGCTGGGGGACCACACAATACAAATATATTGGTGATAGGCGATGCTAATGAATGCAAGTTTGTAGTAAAAACCAGTAACATCATTAGTGGCTCTCAACAATCAACAATAAGTGTATAAACCCACCTCGACCCTCGGTTTGCCAGGTAGGACCTATGCGACTCCCTCATCCAGTTCAATGGTGCACTAGTCAGTGGGGCCCATATATAACATAGGAAGTCTTAATATACTGTTGGGCCCAAACCAAGTCTTACATAGACATATAGCATTCTCATAGTGGTATCGGAGAGAGAGTGGCTAGGCCAACATAGAAAAGGAGGATATCGTGTCGGATAATCAAGTACAGGCTAAAGGCATCTAGATGCAGCCGTAGTATAAAAAGGGCAATGCCACACCAGACATCAGTAGAAACAGAGCGCATCCTTGATGCCGCTAAACTGTTAGTATAAAATGGAGCACCTCCCAATGCCTCATAAATATCAAACCATTTTATCAAAGTAGTCCACGTGATACGACTCCCGTCAAAAACCAGTTTAAAAGTAGTAAAAGTGTGAGAATGTCCTCTCAAAATGTTAGTGAAAACCCACAAAGAATTCAAGATCGTACCACAAAATGAGTGAATATACTCAATCAATACAAGCATGCCTTCACCAGTATTTAAACAAGGTACATACAATCTGAACAGTATATCAAGTAATATCATACTAACACGGAAAAGGAACTAACCTAGGGTCTAATCACTCCTCAAACATGGCCTTAGGCCCAATAATGAATAGTAGATAAGAGGGCATCATAAGCCTATTGCTAAACAAAAGAAAAACAATCGAGACATGGCTCAGACTCAGATAAAGGAGAGAAATATCTCTAAGATAGATGTCTTACCCCAAAATATGCCATCTCAGCTCCCAACGAGCATAGCTAAGACAAACATATGACTACGGTGAGATACAGAGGTCTCCTGCACTAGCACTAAGTTCCACAAACCATCACAATCCCCTACCGAAAGCTACGCCTAGCTATAAGGGCACTAGGACCCAAGATAAAGCATCTAAGGCTCAAACCTAGCCTAAGGTCATCAGTACCGATCATATGAAGGCTAATCTCACCAATCCCAATGCGTAAGTTAAGCCACAGGCCTGAGATAAGAATTTGAAGAGACTAAACTAGTCTAAGTCCCACTCGGAGACAAGAAAATGGAATCGAAGGAGAAAGGTCTTAAACTCGGCAAATACAAACCTAAATCACATGAAATATATACTATACAATATCTACTAAAGCTCAGTAAGAGTGGGAGACCATAGCCTACCTCAAAGTCGATCAGGTGCACTCCAAATCTCCAGATTGATGATCTCCACCTCTGAATCATCTCCAATTGCTACCACACTAACAAAATATTAATAAGGATGTGGATACGAATATTTCGACACGAAATTCACATTTTTTAGAGACGAACACAAAATTGGATTTAAAATGGGATTATAGGACCCACGTCAAAAATCCTGAATTCAACTCTATCAAAAGGTGCATTTGAGCTAAATAAACTCGTGTTCCAACTTACAACACAATTTAATGCTCAAAAATGAAGGAAACAACCCATGCAATAATTTCATCATTAAAGCTAAATTTCAATCTTGGGCAGCCCCTTTGAGGGTGAAATTACCTCAAAACATCAATATTCACACTTCGCTAAACACTTTATAGAGAACCCATAATCTACACAAACACCCAGCACATTGAATCACCTCAATCGGAGCTCTATAGCTTAAGAAATCAAAACCTTTATTAAGGAGAAGAGCCAAGGGGAGAGAAGCAACTAAAACCAATAAAGTGCCTAAAACAAAGCTTCCCCAACACTTTATGATTAGACCACTACATTCTCATTGAAAAAACCCAAAAAATAGCCTTTTGAATCACTCAATTTGGATTTAAAATGAACAAGAAAGCGTGTTTTGAAAATGAAGGTTGAATATTGACTTTTGGCTTTAAATAAAAGCGGGTTTGGTCGCAAGAAGTCAAAATCTGGTTGTTAAAAGTCAAAAATCTGGTCCCTAAAAGGGTTGCACTAGATTTCAGTTTTTGCTATATTTTAAAGTCTCCAAATAAACCCTCAGGATTCATTTAAAACTCGATAAAACTAAACCAAATATGCTAACCCACTAAATTCGACGTTCCATACTCAACGGGACACTCATAATTTTCATCCAAGTTCATCTCGACAAAATGTAAGTCTATACCCAAGCATTATTTTGAGCCAAAATCCACAACAAGGCTCGAAATGAGATTGAAAGTTTTGAGAACCCTACGAAAGTTTGTTCTAGACCAAACTCGATATTCTGGATCTTACCACGCAAACAAAATTATGATCTGAGCGCATTTTCAAAGAATATTGACCAAAGTCAATCTTAGGCCAAATTTCAAAAGTTAAAGTGCCAAAAAGCCTAAAACTCTCACCAAATGCCTCGATGCTCGCACCGACCATGCTACTATATTAATTTGGCCATTCTGAAGGTTATGGATATATCAGAATTCCGTTTGAGATCTTTTACCTGGAGGTTTGACTAAAATCAATCGTTCAAACTCCAAGGGCTCCAAAATAGAAAAACGAGCATAAAACCCAAACAAATGACCAACCAACCAAACAATCAGTACTATTTAGTCATAAATGACTTGAGGTCGCTATAGGAAGGTCTAACCGTTGAAAAGATCAGAACACAGAGAAAATGACCTAGAGGGTCATTCCAACATCCACTACTAAAAAGGACTCTAGTTCGTGAAAGTAAAAGGACACTTATAGCTTGAACGCATGAAAAGATGAGGGCACCGAGCCCACATGCTCCGCTAGGCCCTCAGATGCCCTCTCGGATCGAACATGCCATCACAGAACTTGTCCTAAGAGGAAATTCCTCAAATTCCATTCAAACATCCAAAACTCTTCCAAATCCCTTTTGAACTCCAACTCTCACTCAATTAGCCCGAACATGACCAAAAACACCAGATTCAGGAAAACCAATACCGCATCGAACACTAAAATAAGAAATATAGGACCATGGTAGATGCAACTTAACTTATAATTCAAAATACTTTACTCGGGCTTTCAAATCCTTCTTCTTCTAGCCACCAAGGGCGTTCAGCCAGTCCTTAGTTATCCTGGATACTACCAACACCATCTGAAACTTTCTTATAGATCCACGCAACACCAACCTCTTAGGAGTTACATACTATATTTGAACATCGAGGGATGACAATAACAAAAATAAGGAGACAATCTAAGGCAAAGCCCAAAATTCCAATCTCAGCTTCAAAACCCACAATTCAAGCGAAAAATATAATCTTTGGAAACTGAATACTCCACTCCAAGGGAAGATTATCCCGAAAATGACAAGGTCGCACTAAGCCTAGCCCAGTGACATACTTTACTAAAGGAACTTATGAAAATTTGGCATCATGTCTCAACAAATCACTCTACTTCCTTCAGTATGAGCCAACCATCTTAGTCCTAGTGAATCCAAGCCGGTAGGTGGCATACAAACATGGAAAACCGATCGGTAATGGTCTAAGGAAACTTACTCCCACTCACAAACAACGCAATCTACCGAATATGCCAAAAGAAAAACTTTCATCCTAAGCAAATTCAAAATCTCACATTCCAAGATTTACTTTGATCCCATCCTGTAGATGAACCTTCTAAACAACTTCTAATTGTCCAACAGAAGCTCAAGTTTGAACCCGCCAAGGGACACCACCATTTTGGCTCCATAAAATAACCACGACCTCGAGAGTTACCAACACAACCACAAAGAACAAACCACAACAACAACAAGATGCAACAAGAGATCACACTTTCCAAATCCCAACTAGCCAAAACCATCACCAACACTCCCAATGGGGAGGATTTCAAAAGATTGAAAGGACGAAGTACCGCAACACAACCGAGAATAAAACCAAGGTGGAAGGGAAGGTATAACCAATTAGGATTACTACCATACCATCGAATGTTACACCACCTTTCTCACAATTCCAACAATCACACTTATCCCAACTACCATTAAATCTAAACACCAAGATTGGCATAAAAGAACCAATCAGGTTGGTAAAAGAGAGTAAACCTCAACTCTGCAACCTAAGGACTAAAAATACCAATAAGACATAGAGAGGAATCGACAAGAAGAATCTATTGCAACTCCAACGATGCTACACCTCCATCACATACTACCTTGACAACTAACCTTTCAACTATGAATAAAATGATGAAAATCAAGGGCACAACCATCTAAGCCAACAAAACTAGAATGAAAGAGGAGGATTACTAATCAAAGAAAAGCTAGCTAAGAACAATGGTGAGAAGAGCCATTCAACCACTCATCCAATGGGATAACTTGAAACTAAGGTAACATTCTAATCCAACCAAATCCACCAACACCGCAACTCTTATAACTAACAAAGCTTGTCTAGCCACCAATCAAACAAGGACCTGCACCACAGCAAAATAAATAGTAAAAGAGATGAAAGGGAAGGCTAACTAACTCTATCGTAACTCGAAATAATACCACCAAGGAAAGGCATAGGGAGTTATCAATCACTACTCTCAAGAATAAGGACCCGACCCAATTGATCCACTACTAAAAGAAATCAACTATGAAGCTAAAATACTTACACATAAGTCCGGATAAGGCAGTCGCAACAGTCAGGATGTAGCTAACAAGTCAAATAAGCACGTATGGGTATGAAAACCCTAAAACCACACAAAAAGAGCAATACAGGGCCTAAAAAGTAAATCAAGCAACTGCAATCCATACCTGGATTCTCAACCTCCAGTTGACCTGTGGAAGCATAGAACGGATTGTGAGCGACCTCTACCTGAACACCTGAAGTACCACCAGTAACATTTAGAGTAGTACATTTCACTGGATGCGACCTAAACCCATGAGACTGACATGGCTGAGAAAACCATACACTGATCCCACACTGGAGACACTCTCTAGATCAATGACCAAGTTTTCCATAGATACGTCAAGGTAATTCTAGTCTAGAGAGTAGAATAAGTCATAAGCATATGAAGGATCAACTCTCGCCTTGGGTAATCCCTAGACCAATGATCAAATCCTCCAAAGTCATAGAAATCTCTATAGAATGAAGCCCAGCATGGAGAATACGAATAACTCCTCTGGCTACCGTTTAAAAATTATGAAGCGTCTTCAACCCTCTGAAAGGAACCAACTAGAATAGGATGAGCTCCAACAACTGAAGGCACAATATGCTCACCCTGAGAAGTCTGACCCGAACCCTATCTGTATCCAACCTCAAAAACTATTAGAACTAGGGAGCCATCGCTTTAGGACTGATAGGTCGAGAAGGGAGGTGATCCTCGCTGAACCGATACTTACCCCAAAGTGAAATAATGTCACCACTATGCTAATCGTGAGGCCTCTTACCACTATTTTTGTAAGCCTCGCGATATACCTGCTCCACTTCCCTCATATGACTGACAATCTAGGGAAATGTAGATCAAGTTGCTACCAAATGCTCTGATGCCAGACAAAGCCGCAAAAAGAACCCCCTAACAAATTTCTGGCTCATATTTTGATTTGTAGGAAATAATGTGGGGTTATTCCCAGCCACTCAATAAATTCCATAACATACATTGATATTGAGGATAAATCCTACTGGGGGACCACAAAACCATCCCTGTCCTGAGAACCATCTGTCGAAACTCTTGTAGAACCTGTTGATGCTCTGACTAGGTCCATTGGAAACCTCGTGCTATCCATCTAAGAGAGAGTAGATTCCAAATAACCAGTTTTAGAAGTTATTCAAAGAAAATACACATGATAAGGAGTCAAGAAAAACATTTCATAAATATGCCCCATAGCCTCTCGAAGATAGGATATGGACGTCTCTGCACCAATCCGAAGGACTCTACTAGGCATTTCCCTCACGACAACAATACTGATCAACCTAGAGCTCTAATAATAATTTTTCATGGTCCAATTTTTTAGGCCATGATGGCACCCTCTAATACCCACTCGAAGGTAAGCCTAACCCTTTAAACCTTAGACCAAACTAGAGGAAACGAGTTATCAAATGGAAGATGACCAAATAAAATAGAAGGTAATAGATATGAGAACTAAAAGAACAACTGAAATAAAACAAAAGGAACCGCCTCAAGACTTGGCATCAGACGGTAATCAAGCATCTAAATAAAAATATGAGCACAAGGCTTTTACAGATACAAATATAACTACAAACACTCTTCAGAAGCAAGAAAAACCTGGTCCTAATCCAACATAAATAGAAATCAACAACTCTGAATGCTAGGAGCTCACCAAATCTTTGAATCAAGCTATTCTGAACCAATCCAAATCAACGACGATAACCTGTACTATTATCTGCAGGGGGCAGAAGTATAATATAAGTATCAAATGAATAGTAGTCATTAGGCCGACTGAGTTCCATAGATAAAGCAAGTATAAATCATAGGTATTCAGGTAAATATAGCAAAAGTAAGCAAATAAGATAAAATGCAAGATAAGGCAGAATATAATAGTAAAGAGCTAGAATATATATATATATATATATATATATATATATATATATATATATATATATATATATATATATATATATATATATATATATAAATAAAGGAGACAGAGCCAAAGAACGCACCTGCATGCGCAAGACACAACCTATTTACAGTAAGGAGGCACTAAAGAAGCCAACAAATCAAAGACAGAAGCACTGACTACTACAGCTAATCACAAAGCCAACTAAGGACTAAACCAACTGAATCTAGCAAAATATTACCAACAACAACCCAGGATAAGAGATCATGCAACCCAACTACAAATACGACAAGAGATAAGTACAGGTATAATCAGATAATAACCGATCAGACATTCATACCTCCAAAAGGTATAAACAATGACAAACATATCCCCGACCCCCATAAAACTGGGGGACCATACCTTATAAATATACTGGTGATAGTCGATGTTAATGATTGCAAGTTTGTAGTAAAAACTAGTAACATCATTGGTGGATATAAGTAATCAACAACAAGTTTATAGATCCACCCCGGCCCTGGCCTGTCAGGTGGGACCCATGCGACTCCCTCATCTAGTTTCATGGTACACTAGGTAGAGGGTCCATAGGGGACGCAGAAAGTTTGTATACACTGCCTGGGCCCAAACCAGGTCTTATATACACATATAGTAACCCCGTAGTGATACCAGAGAGTGAGTAGCAAAGCCGACGTAGAAAACAGAGATGTTGTGCCGCATAATAAATTACAGACTAAAGGCATTCCGTATGCAGCCATATTATAAAAAGGGAAATGCTGCATCAGATATCAGTAGAAACTGAGGGCATCCTTGATGCATCTTAACGGTCAGTATAAAATGTAGCACGTCCTCGATGCCGCATAAATCTCAGACCATTTTATCAATGTAGTCCAGGTGGTATGACTCCCATCAAAAACCATTTTAAAAGTAGTAAAAGTGTGAGAATGTCCTCTCAAAATAGTAGTGAAAATCGGTAAAAAATCTGGGCTCATACCACAAAATGATTGAATATGCTCAATCAATGCAAGCATGCAATCATCAATATTCAAATAAGGTACTCGTAGTCTGAATAGTACATCAAGTCATATAATACTAACAAGGAAAAGGAACAAACTTGAGACCCAATTACTCCTTGAATACGGCCTTAGGCCCAACAATGAATAATAGATAAGAAGGCATCATAAGCCTATTGCTAAACAAAAGTGAAACAATCGAGATATGGCTCAAAATCATATAGGGAGAGAAATATCTCTAGGATCGTGTATTACCCCAAAATATATCATCTCAGCTCTCAACGAGCACAACTAAGCCAAACCTATGACTACGACAAGCCACAGAGGTCTCCAACACTAGAACTAAGTTCCACTACCCATCACAAGCCCCTATTGGAAGCTACGCCTACCTATAAGGGCACTGGACACAAACTAAAGCATCTAAGGATCAAACCTAGACCAAGGCCATCAGTACTGATCCAAAGAAGGATAATCTCACCAATCCCAATACGTAAGAAAAGCCACATGCCTAAGATAAGAATTTTAAGAGACTACACTAGTCTAAGTCTTACTCGAAGTCAAGAAAATGGAATCGAAGAAGAAAGTCCTAAACTCAGCAGATACAAACCTCAATCATATGAAATATATACTATACAATATCTACTAAAGCTCAGTCAAATTGGGAGACCATAGCCTACCTCGAAGCCGATCATGCGCGCTCTAAATCCACCAAATTTATGATCTCGGCCTCTGAATCACGTATAATTTTTTCCACTCTAACAAATTATTGATCACGATGTCAATATAAACGTTTCTACACCAAATTCACATTTTTCAGAGATGAACCCAAAATTGGATCTAAAATGAGATTGTGTGGCCCACATCGGGAATCCTAGATTCAACTCCGTCAAAAGGTGCAATTAAGCTATATGAACTCATGTTCCAGCTTACAACACAATTTAACGCTCAAAAACAAAGGAAACAACCCATCAATAATTTCATCATTAAAGCTAAATTTCAAGCTTAAGCAGCCCATTTAGGGCAGAAATTACCTCAAAAAGTATATATCCATGCTTCCCCAAATACTCCATGATGAACCCACAATCCACACAAAACCTCCATTAAGGAGAAGAGTTAAGAGGAGGGAAGAAGTTAAAACCAATAAAATACCTTTATAAAAGCTTCCTCGGTACTTTCTAATAACACCACTATGTTCTCCTCAAAAAAACATGCAAGATAGCCTTTTAAATTACTCAATTTGCACTTGAAATGCTTAAGAAATCATGTTTTAAAAATAAAGGTTGATTCTAATTTTTGACTTTAAATAAAGCAAGTCTGGTCACAAAAAGTCAAAATCTGGTCGTTAAAACTCCAAACTCTGGTCCCTAAAAGGGATGCACCAGATTTTAGCTTTAACTATATTTTAAAGTTTTCAAAAATACCCTCTGGATTCATTCAGAACCTGATAAAAATAAACCAGCTATGCTAATCCACTAAATTCGACGTTACGAACTCATTAGCGTACTCAAAATTTTCACCCGAGTTCATCTCAAAAAAATGGGTCTAACACCTAGGCACCATTTTGATCCAAAATCCACTAGAAGACTCAAAATGAAACTAGAAGTCTTGGGAACCGCAAGAAAGGTTGTTCTAGACTAAAATCGACATTTTGGAGGTAACTGTACTGACGAAATCTCAATATGAGTTCCTTTTCCAAAAATGTTGACCAAAGTCAATTTGGGCCAAATTTCAAAGGTTAAAGCGCCAAACAGCCTCAAAGGCTCGTGCTGACCATGTTACTAGTCTAATTTGGTCATTCCGGAGCTGACAAAATTGTCAGAATTTCATTCTAAGATCATTTACCTGAAGTTTTGACCGAAGTCAACCGTTCAAACTACAATGCTCCAAAACAGCAAAATGGGCATAAAACCCAAAAGAACGACCAAACGACCAAACAATCAGTTCAAACAAGTCATAAATGACTTGAGTTTGCTACAGGAAAGCTCTGAATGCTTAAAAGATTGGAAAATGGAGAAAATGACCTGGAGGGTCATTATAATAAAATGAGACGAAGGGAGTAAAAAATGAAAACATTAAAATCATTATATAAGTTAAATGAAAAATTAGATGAATCAAGTCGTGTAATCTTAATTTGAATATTCTGTTTTGGAGGGAGGAAGTAATATTTTTAGTGAGGAGATTAGATGTCTAATTTAGAAAATTATTATTAGTAGGGATTATACAAATCTCATAGTGTTAAGAGATAATTACATTATATCCCTACTTTTTTCAAATTACATAAATCCCTTAAATTTGTTGGAATTCGGATACATTCCAAAAACTCCCCAATACATTGTGTCTATGTTTCGGATACATCCCTGAAAGTTCTGATACATCACATGTCGGTCCCAGATCTATCACTCAATATTCAGATACTTCATGTACGTCCCGATACATTATTTAACATGATGTATCCGACTGATACATCACATAAACTGATGTTTTCAAAAATAGGAGAGGGTGGAAATTTTTTTAATTTTGTCAAACGGTAGGAAATTTTAGAGAATATGAAACTAGTTGTGTATTTCGAGCCCGTTTGGATTGGTTTATATAAGTTGTTTTAAGTTTTTTTGTGTGTTTGGCTGACGAACTTAAAGCCTTTATGTGTTTAAGATAAGTCCCAAAAAATAATTTGATCTGTTTGGCTTAGCTTATCTAAATCATCTTATAAGCCCAAAAAAATAAGTTGGGATACCCCAACTTTTTTTTGGCTTATAAATTGCTTTGAGCTTATAAGCTGTTTTAGATAAGATAAGACAAACAAGCTCTTATGTCATTTTTCTTTATTATAAGAAGAAATCCACTTGTCTCTTGATTAATATACCTTTTTAGTCCTTTAAACTTTTATCTACATAGCCTATACACTATGTATCTGATTTTCAATATATCTTCATCAGACCACTTATATTTTTTCACGTTAACATCTTCTTCCTTCTCCTATTTACCTTGAAATGAACAAAACGCACCCTTCTTCCTCCTACATTCAGCTTTGAAGCATTGATACAAATCATACCATCCATCGACAAATTACTAGAGGTGAGATTGGCCATTTTTTTTCTTTGTTTTTCACTCTTTGTTCATCGCATTTAAAGTTTTATCATGTGTTGATGATTCTTCATTTTTTTAATTGCCTGTTCATGTATGCATTTAAGGGTTCAGTATATACCCCATCCTAATTTTGTGTGTTCACTTTGATTAAGTTGGAGATTAAGAATAGGATTGGAATAATTTTTGTTGTTTAAAAGAGAATGAACTAGTTAAAATCCTTTTAAACTATTGCCTCTTTTTTAATTTTGTATCTTACCCCTTAACATATAATGAGCTATTGTTTAGAGGAAATGGAACAATCTGTAAGTTAGGTATAAAACTCGCTAAACAATAACAATTTAAGGATTTTTTAACCTATTCATTTAAAAAGTAGATTTGAGAGTGTTTCTCCACTTGAGTGAAAATTGAGGCGATGATAAGAGGTGAAATTAAGATTTGAAGTTTATGAGTTTGTAACTTATCATGGAACCCATTACTCATTTTAGTTGTTGTATTGAAAATTATATATTAATACATAGTTAATATTTTTCCTAATATATAAATACATGATATTCTACCTAAAAATAGCTTCTCCTAAAAATAAATGCCTTTGACTTTTTCAAGACTAGATTACCAAAAGTTCATGTTTATCAAATTATAGAAGAGGAAGTTAATGAAAATTTGATAAACATGGATTTTTGGTAATCTAGTCTTAGGAATATCAGAAACACCTATATTTAGGAAAAGTTATTTTCTACGTAAAAGTTGAAAACAACTTCAACTTCAACTAGTACTCAAAAATACTTGTTTTTACCTCCCCCCCCCTCCAAAAAAAAGACTTGGTCAAACATCTTCACTCTTTAAAATTAAAAAAAAAAAAAAAAGATAAAGAAAAGTTTGACCTTTCAGAAGCTTGATCAAACATGCTTTAAGCACAAGTTTTAATTGTTCACTGCTTGTGCTTCTCGAGTACATTAGTATATTTTTTATACTTCGGCTAAGAAATGGAGGTGCATTTTGTAGTTGGACACTGATAGATATTATAAGTACATTTTTTAAAGTTGATTTTCAACTTCACTTTTATTTATTTGTTAGGATATATAGAAAACAAAGATGGCAAAAATCACATCTAATAACATGTCGGACAAGAAAGTCATTTATGCAGCAAAGATTCTGATACAAATGGTCAACAGTAGATCAACAGCTATGAAGAATTTCGAAATAATTCACCCCGTCAGCAAGGAAACAAGAGCTTGTTTCCATAAAGAAGAAGCAAAAAGGTGCAGAAATCTGACATGGCTTTCTCATATACACCCGTTGTTTCAATGACTCATTTCAATCTAAAACAAACACAACATTCATCTGAAAGAAGAGAATCAGACGTGATTGGTTTTCTAGGGTGAAGCTTATTAGAGTCAAATAAAAAAATTGAACTTTAATTCTTAATTAGTATGGATTTAGTGAATTAGTTGAAAAAAAATAATTAAACAATTGACTGCATATCACATGATTTTAACTACAATTATGCTGGGTGATATTCTATTACTAAGGAAAAACAGTGATTCGTATTCACGGAATTTCCAAAAAACTAAATTTTGAGATCTTTTATTACCAAGGAAAAATATTAATTCGTAAATTATGTATGTAACTTCCAAAAAAGTAACTTTATTCTAGATTATTAATTAATACAGTACAAAAAAAATTCATCATGAATACATATAATTCTACACATTTTAAAAGACTTGTTTTATTCTAAAACAAACATTAAATACATTCATAAAAAGAGAACCTGATGTGATGGGCTTGTCAGGGTGCAACTCATTGGAGTCAAATAGATTTTTTTGGTTTATAATTATTAATTAGTATGGATTTAGTGAATTCGTCAAATGTTTTATTATTAACTATATATCACATGAATTTTGACTAAGAAAAGTAGTAATTTGTAAAAAAATTATGTAGCTTCCAAAATTGTAAATTTATTCTAGATTGTTGATTAATACATATTAAAAAATATTGCATCGTCCATGCACATAATTCTATATTCTGTAGTGACTCATTTCAAACAAATATAAAATTCATTCTCAAAAAAGCAACACGCTGGCGCGATGCATTCACTAGGATGCAACTCACTGGAGTCAAACAAGAAAAAAATGAATTAGATTTAGTGAATTCGTCTATAAGAAGGTACCATCAAAAATGCAAAGGTAAGTTTTATAGAGTGGTGTGGCTAAACCGACTATTTTTATGGGGTGGAGCATTGGTCAGCCAAGAACTGTCATAGTCAAATGATAAGAGTTGCAAAAATTAAATAAGAATGTTGAGGTGGATGTGTGTGCATAGTAGGATAGATTATATTAGGAATGACGATATCTGAGAGAAGGTAAGAGTTACTTTGTGGTGGACAAGCTAAAGGAAGCGAGACTGAGATGATTTGAGCATATGAAGAGGAGATACACAAATGACCTAGTAACAAAGTGTGAAAAGTTGACAATGGTAAATTTAAGGAGAGGTAGAGATAGACCAAAAAAGTATTTTGATGGAGTGATTAGATAAGACATGGCACACATCTTTAACTTACTGAGAACGTGAACTTAGATAGACTACATCAAGTTAAAGATCTTTTATTATACTAAGGAGAGATTTGGACTTAAATTCTTAATTAGTATGGATTTAGTGAATACATTGAAAAAAGAATTAAACAATTGACCGCATATCACATGAGTTTTAACCACAATTATGTTGGGGATCTTTTCTTACTAAGGAAAAATAGTGATTCATAAATTATTTATGGAGCTTCCAAAAAAGTAAATTTAGGAATCATTAATTTCTAAGGAAAAATAGTAATTCGTAAATTATTTATGTAACTTCCAAAAAAAATAAACTTATTTTTAACCTTTTCACTCAAAACAAGATATGAAAGTACTTCTCTACTTGAGTGAATATTAAGACGATGATAACAAGTGAAATCAAGATTTGAAGTTTATGAATTCGGAACTTATTCTGGAACCATCACTTCTAGTAGTCTTTTTATGTATCCAATTATAGAAATTATTTGGTAAACATGAGCTTTTGGTAACTTTTGTTAATAGTTTGTGTTTGACCAATAATCCAATAATTTCAAGAAGTTTTTCTACTATTAAATTATGGAAAAAGAAGTTAATGGTAATTTATTTTGCTAGACATGAATATTTGGTAATCTAGGCCTGAAAAAATCAAAAGCACTTATTTTTGGGAGAAACTATTTTTCGATTCTACAGAAAGTTGACCTTTGAGAAGCTTGACCAAACATGCTCTAAGGACAAGCTTTTACTGTTCACTACTTCTACTTCTCAAGTATATTAGTATATTTTTTATGTTCTGGCTAAGAAATAGAGGTGCATACTGTAGTTCGACACTGATAAATATTACAACTATATTTTAAAGCTGATTTTTAACTTCACCCTTTATTTATTTATTAGGACATTTAGAAAACAAAGATGACAAAAAACACATTTGATGACATGCCGAAAAAAAGTCATTCATGCAGCAAAGATTCTAATACAAATGGCCAACAATATATCATTCACATTTAGTCTTGGGGAAAGTTAAGAGGAATCAAGAGATATGAAGAGTCTCGAAACGATTCACCCCTATAGTGAGAAAATAAGATGTAATGACAATGAAGGTCATTTATGGCAATTTTCACAAAATGATAGTTTTATCCCTTTCAGTTGTTGCCTCGAGTAATGTTTGATCAGTATTAGGAATTGGTTTTGGAAAATTCATTGAAAAGTCAAGATTTTTGGAAAGATTTGAGTTTTGAAGACTTTAGTTGTCAAATAAATATTTTCAGTGTCATTTGGAGTTTCAAGACTCTGAATAGAATTTCATCAGCTCTGGAATGTAGAATTTGGTGTAGGAGAGTTGACGGAATTAGATTCTATGTTATATTAAGGATTTGAGGTCCTAAGTTGGAAATGATCGAGTTTTTGAGTTTAGAGTTGACTTTGGTCAACATTCAGAGTTCGTATATTCGGAATTAAATTCCGACTACTTCGGATTCAAGAGATGATTTTAGTTCTAGGAAGAGTTTCTGTATATTTTTTGGAAGCTACGAGGGCGTTTTGGTCTTTTTGAGGCTTAGAGTTAGTTTGATTGAACTTTTTTGGATTCCGGGTCAAAACAACCTCGAATTCAAATTCTAATTGTTGCATGTCATGACTCGATTTCTCCGATCATGATGACACCTACTACACCAACTAGTAGATAAGCCTAACCTCGCAGTTCGGAGCCATAGGCAACAAACAATCACAAGCAGAAGGAAAGAAGCAAATAATAATAATAATAATAGTAATAGTAATAGTAATAATAATAATAATAATAATAATAATAATAATAATAATAATAATAATAGTAATAGTTATAGTAATAATAGTAGTAATAATAATAGTAATAGTAATAGTAATAATAGTAATAATAGTAATAGCAATAATAGTAATAATAATAGTAATAATAGTAATAGTAATAATAGTAATAGTAATAATAGTAATAGTAGTAGTAGTAGTAATAGTAGTAGTAATAGTAGTAATTGATTTTCGCTACTGTACGTAGAATGTTAATGTATAGTACAATTTCTAAGGTTAACAAAAATTCTGACAAAGAAATTGCATATATGATTGTTGTTGGTTTTACTGGTCAGTTAAAAGGTTGGTGGGATAATTTTTTGAATGAGGACCAACGAACTACGATTATGAATACCACAACTGTGCATACTATAGCTGATCAATTAGCTTATTAGACCACCGATGTTTCTACTTTTGAAGGCCAAGAACGGGCCAATGTGGTTTATATATTAGTTACTACTATAGTTGAATATTTTTGTGGTAGATGGACTGATGAAGCTGAAACTATTAGAACTACTTTACAGAATTTACACTGTAGACAATTGTATGATTTTAGATGGTATAAAGATATTTTTCTGAGTAGAGTTATGGAATTACATGATTGCAGTCATGAACATTGAAAATCTAAATTTATTGATGGATTACCTTCTATTTTTGCTGAACGTGTTAGAAAAACTCTTCGTGGTAATGACCCTAAGATTCCTTATAAAAAACTTACTTATGGTAAGATTATAAGTGTTTGTACCCAAGAAGGTTTAAATCTTTGTAATGATATTAAAATGAATTATCATATTAAGAAAAATAGATTAAATGAAAAACAATAATTGGGTGAATTTTGTGATCAATTTGCTATTGATATGCCTATTACTGCAAGAAAAAAGAAGGTTTATCCTTCTAAGGAAAAGTTTTACAGAAAGTCTCGCAAGATTAAGCATCGTGATTCATCCAAAATTGATTTGAAAGAATTTCCTAAGAAATATAGGAAAACGTATAAAAGAAAAGTTGGTAAAAAAGATTATAAGAAGCATGTTAAATGTCATAAATATGGTAGGTATGTTCATTATGCCAATGAGTGTAAAACTCAGGAAAAGATTAAATCATTAGATTTAGATGATAAAATAAAAGATTCTTTGTGTAAAATTCTTTTATATTCTGATAATGATGGTTCTCCTTCTGATAATGTTAAAACTAGTTCAGATTCTGCTTCTTCTTCTACTGAAAACCAAGTATGTGTTTTACAAAATGAAGATTTATATTCAGAGTCTGATCGATCTTTTTCGAATGATGATTGTGTACCCTGTCAAAAGGAATTGCCTTGTGAAAAAGATGATAATTTGTATAATTTGTTATTTAATTTTCAGGATTTAACTATTACTGTTATAGATGATGATAAGATTTTTGATATTTTGAAGACTGTTAAGGATAAAGATTTACGAAACAAAATTTTTGATACCATTTTTGATGAAGGTTCTAGTAGTAGCAAAATAGATGAAAAGCCTGCTGATATTATCAGACAACCTGCATATTATTCTATGGCTGATTTAAAATAGATTTTGAACCAAAGAAATTTCTTTTCAAAAGATATTACTACTTCTGATTTACAACAAGAAATTACTATTTTAAAGGAAGAAATTATTCAATTAAAGAACCAAAAAAAAGTATTGATAAAAGAATTTCAAGTCTAGAAGATTCAAGAACTTTTGATTTACTTTTACAGGCTAATAAACCTGATGAAAGTAATAAACAGATTCTGTTAGAATCTGATTTGCCAGATACTGATAATAATTTTCTAAAAGTTATTAAATTTGATACTAATAATGAATTTTTACAAAAGCTCAATATTATCACTTCACAGAAATTTTATATTAATATTACTTTACAAATAGATTATAATTTTAGAAAAGAATTTATTATTTTATTTGATAGTGGTGCTGATGTTAATTGTGTACAGGAAGGGATTATTCCTTCTAAATATTTTCATAAGACTATCCATTGTTTAAAATCTGCTAATGGTAGTAAAATAAAATTATGTTATAAATTACCTGAAGCATTTCTGTATAATAATGGTGTCTGTTTACCTCAAAGCTTTATAATTGTTGAAGATATTTCTTGCCCTATTATTTTAGGTGTGCCTTTTATGAATGCTATTTTTCCTTTAAAATTTTGAGATAATAATAAATTAATTGGTACTTATAAAGATAAGAATTTTCAATTGGATTTTATTACTAAACCATTTACTAAGACTATAAACCAGATTGTTGGTAAATTAGTTTTAAAAAATCAACAAATTAATTTTATTAAACAAGAAATTTCTCTAATAGAAATAGATGTGATTTTGAAAAATCCTAAATTACAGGAGAAAATAGATTTGCTAAAAATTAATTTATCTTAAATATTTGTGGAGATCATCCTAGTGCATTTTGGGATAGGAAAAAACATGTTGTTACTTTACCTTATGAAGATTTTTTTGATGAATTAAATATTCTGACAAAAGCTAGACCCTGTCAAATGAATTCCGATTATTTAGAGCTTTGTAAAAATGAAATTGATAGTTTGTTAAAAAAGAATTTGATTAGACATTCTAGTTCTGCATGCTCTTGTACTGCTTTTTATGTCAATAAACATGCTGAACAAGAAAGAGGAGTTCCCAGATTAGTCATTAATTATAAGCTTCTTAACAAAGTTTTAAAATGGATCAGATACCTCATTCCTAACAAAAAAGATTTATTAGACAGATTGCATGATGCTATTATATTTTCTAAATTTGATTTGAAATCTGATTATTGGCAAATTCAGATTTCTGAGTCTGACAAATATAAGACTGCTTTTAATGGGCCTATGGGTCAATTTGAATGGAATCTTATGTCTTTTGGATTAAAAAAATGCTCTTTCTGAATTCCAAAAAATTATGAACAATATTTTTATTTCTTATACTAATTTTATTATTGTTTACATTGATGATATTCTTGTATTTTCTAAGAATATTGAATCACATTTTAGACATCTGGAATTATTCCAAAAGATTGTAATTCAAAATGGCTTAGTAATTTCTAAACCAAAAGTGTTTATTTTCCAAACAAATGTTAGATTTTTAGGTCATAATATTGAAAAAGGTAAGATTAGTCATATAAATAGAAGTATTGAATTTGCTTCCGAATTTCCTGATATTTTAACTGATAAAACCCAGTTACAAAGATTTTTAGGAAGTTTAAATTATATCTTTCTTTTTGTTAAAAATTTGGCTACAGATACTGCTATTTTGTATGATAGATTAAAAAATGATCCTAAAGCTTGGAATGATCTGCATACTACTGCTGTTAAAAATATTAAATTAAAAGTGAAAGAATTGCCTTGCTTAACTCTGGCTAATCCGAATTGGATAAAAACAGTTGAAACAAATGCTTTTGATATCGGTTATGGTGGTATTTTAACCCAGCATTCTCCTGTTGATAAAAAAGATTTTATCATTCAATTCTACTCTGGTAAATGGAACAACAGTTAAAAGAATTATGCAACTGTTGTAAAAGAAATTTTGGCTATTGTTAAATGTGTTCTAAAATTCCAAACTGATTTATATAATCAAAAGTTTATTATTAAAACTGATTGTCAAGCTGCTAAGTTTATGTTTAATAAAGATTGTAAACATAATGTTTTAAAACAAATGTTTGCTAGGTGGCAGGCTTTATTAGCCCCATTTGATTTTGATATTGAATACAAAAAAGGAATTGAAAATAGTTTACCTGATTTTCTTACTAGAGAATATTTAAATTAACTATTTTCATGTACAGGATGCATCCGAACTGATCTGGGTCCTCTAATAGAAGAAGAGCCCGAGGAAACCAAATTAGATTTCAATCGTTGGGTCAGATTCCGAACCCAAACAGATTAATTGGAGCAATTTCTACTCCAGGAGCGTCGTCTTCAACAGCTGGCAATGCCAATATTCGACCCTCCTATGAAGATTACCTGAATTATTTGAATTTTATCAATGCCAGCAATGTTGGAACTATTGGGGGTAACAATGTTACCGTTCAACCCACCTCAGTTGAGGATCCTGCAAATGAAGATTCCTTTGCCTCGATTATTGACAAAAATGATAAAAAGATTTTTTCTACCAATCCGAAAAAGGAAATGATTTTATATATTGACCCCAAAGATTTACAATGAAAAACTAATACATGGATCGTGATGAAAAGATATTTAAACAATGCATTATTTCCAATGCAAACATATAAGACAAGATTACATTATGAAATGATTTTAACGACTACAGGGTCAGTGGAAATTACCCACAACAATTCTGGAGGCCCTACTAAATCATATTTTACCTATTCAAAGATTATTATAAAAAAAATTGATTTTAGTTGAAGAATGGGGTTTGAGTACCCTTAAAGATTTCCAATACTCGCATCCCATTGCCAAAACTGTTGTCAATTTTAATTACTAGGATTATTTCAAAGCATTTACCAAAACACTCTATTATGAGAATGATGACCACAAGCACTCGTGGTTCATAAAAATTTGTCCAAATATTTTTAAGAATACAATCCCTACTTGGTTTATTAAATGGTGGTCTTTTTTCGGACCTTCTAACACCATTCTCCCTTCCTTATTTCTAGACCAATTTACTTTATGGCTAGAAGCCACCCCAAAGATTACTGAATTGGAAAAACAAGATAGACTATTCCCTGGAACACCATTAATGAATTTTTTCATGGAATTTTCTATCCCTTGGATTTTTAAATGGACTATTGAAGTCACCTCTGATTCAGATGGAGTCCCATGTTTATGCGGAATATTCCACACCAAGTTTTGGTCCAAACTAACCCAAAAAGACCAAAATGGCTAGATTTATGGACAGGATTTATTACATGACATTGAGAAGCCATTATTAAATATGACCGATTTGATAAAATTAAGATTTCTGAAGAAGAAAGTCATTGTGCTAAAGAGACTAAAAAATTACAGATTAAAAAGGCGAATTATTGACCCAAGAGGAACTTGTTGCCGCTTACATGGAACAGGTTAAGTGAGATATTCAGCAACAATTTGGTACAGATGATGATGTTTCCATGCCAGAAAATTCTGAAGAAGACAATTTTTTTAATGATGCTCAAAGTTTACACAGCACAGCCTCGAGTGAGATTCTTGACATATTTAAAAAGGCTGAAAAAGAAATTATGCAGTTTAAAGCAAAAAAGAAAATTTAAGCGGACTACACAAGAGAGCGACAGTCAGACAGATTTTGGAAAGCACAGTAGATTTCACTGTTTCAACAGTAATTTCACTGTTCAAATGTTGAAAAAAGAGTCCTTACTATAGATTTTTACTGTTTGGTACTGTGTACTTTTTGTCTTTTGCATTTTACTGTGCACTTTTACTGTGTACTTTTTGTTTATAAAAGGAATGAATTAGAATTCATTCCTTAGATGTTAGAACCCCTCTCCCTTCTCTCTAAAAACTCTCCCTCTCTCTCTAAGTTTATATTGTAATAGCTTGGAGTTTGTATAATAAATAAAGAGTGAAGTTTGGCTACAACCCCAGGAGACTGGTAGTGTTCCAGGTACCCTTTCCTTCTGTCATGATCCAACCCCGTAGGACGCAACTGGGATCCGACTTGGACCCCCGTGTACTTATCTGTCGACTATAGTCAAATTAGACTATGTATAACGTGATATTTCTCACAAAAACTTCAATGGGTTAAATCATTTTCATGTTCATATAGCCTCCTAGATATAGGAACCAAACACATGAACCAGTGGGTGATAAAATATTCATACACGTGTAGCCTCTTTCATTTGCATCATGTCATGAAAGGAAAAGCCAGCCGATAAGGCTGCCATAACATAATAGCTTTCACAACATATCGCATAGGCATAACCAAAATAAACTCCTAAACAACCCACACACATATGTCTACAAACCTCTAAGAATAGGAACGACAACATATGGCGGGACAGGGCCCCCGCCGTACCCCTGTATAAACAAATATATACATTGCAGGACCAGTACCCAAAAGCCAGGCTTCGAAATAGTGGAGCACTTCCAACATAGATGACGGAAATCCTAAGCTGGCGGATCTCCGAAATGAACATCTGAACCTGCGGGCATGAAACGCAGCCCCCCAAAGAAAGGGGGGTCAGTACGATATATGTATTGAGTATATAAGCATACATAACTGAGATAACAACTGAAACAGGGATGCAGGAAACCAAGTATAGCATTTAATAGGGTACTATACCTGCATCTCATAAAATGAAGTCATGTATACCATTATCACGTACCATATCTGGTCCATTCGGGGACTCGATGTTACAAACACATCATCTAACATGATAAGCGTATATATATTATTAGCACTGTGGGACGTACAACCCGACCCATGTATACAACAAGCACATGCCGAGGAACGACGGCCCAATCCATATATCAAATGATAATGCCGAGGTACGATGACCCGATCCATACATTACATGATGATGCCGAGGTACGACAACCCGATCCGTATAATGCATAATAATACCGAGGTACGACGGCCTGATCCGTATAATGCATAATAATACTGAGATGCAACGACTCAATCCGTATAATGCATAACCTATCGTGGAACGTACGACCTGATCCTTACATAGCAAAATGTGCCGAGGTACATTCGACCCGATCCATATATATATCATAATGCATATACTTGCACGCAAAACTCTGTAACATATCAAACATCCCTTAGATATCATCATAAAGCATGTTCAAGAGCCCCTAGGTATAGGAGCTTACACATCCCAATACTATTCAACCTATGGTAGGCTCAAGGGTCGTAGTTCAACTACTTCAAGGCCTTTATCATTAAAAAGTGGGTACAAGTCATGAGTTAAAACCAGAATCTATAAATGGGGCTATATCCAAATCCATGTCCTATATCACCTTTAGTCTAGTCTTTCAAGAAGTAGGAAAAGACAAGCTTTACATGCACCACTTCCTATCACATCGAAGACTTGAAAAGTAAAGACTCAACTTGTTACAGGAGTTCTAATTCGTAGGAAGTGAACAAGAGTCTTAACTCACCCTCAGAGTTTTAAGAGTGGAATAACTTCGAACTTCATATACATAATACTTACATCTAAGTCATGCCAAAATAGAGGAAGAATAACTTTACATACACTACTTCTCAGCATATAGAAGACTTGAGGAATGGAAGCTTAACTACTTTAAGAGTCTTAACATTCAACTATGAACATGAATTATGAATCATGAACCATGTTCAGAGCTCATGGATAGAGTTACCCCAAGCTTCTTACACATATCACTTGTCACTTAGATCTAAGACATGCCCAAAAGAAAGAACAGATAGGCTTTACATATTTATACCAAAATATGCCAAAAGAAGGAATAGCTTTACATACTTATGCCAAAAACATGCCAAAAGAAAGCTTCACATACCTCGTATGGACTTCTCTTAATCATGTTCACGTCGTCATCCTTCGAACCTATTTAATATGGAAGAAATGCGAGTATCAACAACCTTAACTTTTCAGTGCCCTCAGTTGCACCTTAGCATTCAT